>NW_027529669.1:3782509-3812342 GCF_008692635.1 Crocuta crocuta
ATTAATTCCTATAATTATTAATTAGATATAAATTAGGAATTTATATTATAGGAATAATAAATATAATTAAATAATTTTTGATATTTGTTGAATTTTCCTTTTATGCTAATAACAGAGGGATCAGTAAGTCCATTTACTTTTTTTTTAAATTAATGCTTATTTAATTTTGAGAGGGAGAGAGAGCATGAGAAGGGGGAGGAGCAGAGAGAGAGGGAGACACAGAATCTGAAGCAGACTCCAGGCTCCTAGCTGTCAGTACAGGGCCCAACATGAGGCTTGAACCCATGAACCATGAGATCATGATCTGTGCTGAAGATCAGCTTGACCGACTGAGCCACTTAGGAGCCCCAGCAAGTCCATTTTCAAGATTAGGAGACTGAGGTTCAGAGAGATTAAGTCATATTTTCAAGGTTACCTGGACATAGTGGCAGAGTTGAGAATTAATCCAACTTTGCTTTGACTTAGTGTCTACTTTTATCTGTTAAAATGTGGAGGCTTGGGACACTTGGGTGGCTCAGTTGATTATGTTATGCCTGATTCGCGAGTCCCCAGAGGCCACCAAGGAGCCGACACCAATGCAAGCACAAAAGGGTCTTTATTACAAGCTCGAGCAGGGACTCCAATGCACCCTGATGCAGTGGTGATGATACGGAGCCCCGAACTCGTGATCACAGGGTTTTTTATTGAGATTACAGTGAAATATGGGGCTTCCAGCTTGGCAGCCTCCTAATAGGTACAGGCTGTCTTGTCAGCACCCGATTGGTTTGGCCCATCTGGCCTGACCGCAAGCTGCCAACCGGAACGTCTTGGGACATAGGCACCTTTATTAAACTGATTGGCTGTTGCTGTTGCTAGGGAAGTAACTAAGGGCAGGCTGCCTACTTACTTCCTGCAGTTTTTCCTGGGACTGGGTTTGGACCTAGTTCACTCTCAAGATGGAGGCTTTTTCTAAAATGGAATCAGTTAGATTTAGGTGTCACAATTAAAGTTCCAACCTCGGCTCAGGTCATGATCTCATGGTTCGTGGGTTTGAGCCCCGTGTTGGAATCTGTGCTGACAGAATCCTGGAGCCTGCTTCAGATTCTGTGTCTTCTCTCTCTGCCCCTCCCTGGCTCACACTCTCTCTCACTTTCTCTCAAAAACACACAAAATGTTTTAAAAAATGAAAAGAAAAATAACATGTGGAGTCTTGTACCCTGGGATCCGTGGGCACTTGTGTTAAGTTCTAAATTACACAATTTTGTGTATATGTATATGTACATTCCCCACCTCCCCTCCTCATCTCCCTCCCCCCCCCCACGAAGGAGCATTTAACATTTACATCAGATACTTTGAGGGATAAATCAGTTCAAAAATGCCACTGCCCCAGTATCTGAAGGAGGGGAATAGTTTCCATCAGTATGTCCTCTTCATTCATTGTACTATTTGCCTTTCTTATGGGGTTTGTCTGCTATGAGTGCATGTGACTATTTACCAGCAACCACGCAAACTCTCATATTCAACAGGAATTCATGTTTGCATTCCCCCCTAAATTAGTAATGGTAGCCCATAAACACCGTACCACTTTTTTCTCTTTCCTTTCCCTTTTTTAAAATCTATTGCTTTCTTAGCTGTGAAGAAAAGAAATTCTGAACACTGATGTATTATATATTTCATTATGTATTTCAACATTGAACTCTCTCTTACAAGTACCTAAAGAAATTGTTTGTATTTAAAAATGCAACAGTGGTTTTTAATGCTTAATATGAAACATTCATGTGATTCAAATATCAAAGTACTAGAAAATTTATACTTCAAGAAGTGTGGTTCTAACCCTGTCTTTTTCCACTGTCCTGCCTTTGGTTCCTTACAGATAACAGTTGTATTAGTTATATGTGTTGGTTTTCAGTTTTTCTTTGTGCAAATACAGAGAAGTCAGATGTATACTCTTATATTCTTCCCTTCCTGACACAAGAGTAGAAAATTATGCAATGTGATTTTAAACTACTCTCAGCAGTGTTATTGCTAGGTTTGTTTTATTTGCATTTCTATTACCCAGGGTCCTTCTTGAATTTCGAAGCCATATTTTACCTTAAACTTGTCCTGTCTTTGATAGAGCCTAAAGATTATTTAAGAGATGTGAATTCTTAAAACCAACAAATACCTACTTTTATACTTAAATTTTGTTTGCTGGCTCTTTTGCTTGTTGATTGATTTCTAAATCCTAGGATGGATAAAAAGCTGCAGTCAATTAAATATATTAGTAGCATCTTTCACAAATTGATTCAAAGGATGAAAGACACAAATTTAAAAAAATAATACTATAGCTACAAAACTTTAGTGGGGAAGACAGAATGAGAATTTTAATATGTACCTTCCCTTCTATGTGTGAAATAATGATATAATAAACTTTAGAAATCCTCAGATCCCTAAATAAGTTAATTTATATTCAGGATCTGTAAAAGAAAAATATGTGTACAAGATCTACCAAATTATTTGAAATACTGATTAATGTTTCCAAGAACCACTACTCCTTGAAACACAATTTGGGTAAGAATGTCTCAAGATAACCAGCAGTAAAAGGGATTATTTTGAGTTCATCTATTCTATTCAATATTTCAAGCTTTGTAGAGCAAACTCCAGCATCATTGCCTGTCGACTTCAGCTGTTGGTGGAGTATCCAGGTAGAAACAATCCCAAGAGAGTTTTAAGTCAAGACATTTTCCTGAAAAATCTATACTTTCAGTATATCCAATGTACTACATTAATCAGGTATAATTACAAATAGATTAGATCTATTATTAATGGATTGCAATTTAGTTTAGAATCTGCATAATCTCCCTACTACCCAGGATACCGTCATAGAAAAATGACATCAAGGTAAAAAATAAATCCATTGATTGGCAGTTTATTGTGAAGTATGTTTGGTATAACCTCTGCAGTTAAACATTAAGAGGAGTTTCTTAACACACCTGCAATTAAGAATTACTTGGTGATGAATCGAGTCCATTTACTGTACTCTGATTAAGGAAGCCACCTTGGAACATAGAAATGTCAGAACTAGAAATAAGCATCATGAATTGTAAAGGATTTTTGTCTTTGTGTAGTATGTCAAGGGATTAAGTTTTATATATAAAACCCTTTCCCCTAGAAGTTGATCTTTGAAAATATAGTAAATCCCTGTTGAGTCTTAGAAAATATGACATTTCCAAGTATAGATTTCAAATGAGTCATTCATGTTTAAAAACGCCTCTGTAGTCAAAGATGAGATAGATCCCAAATAAGTAAAATAAGGTCAGTGAAAAATATTGGTTTAAGAAAAATTCTTTTCTAATAAGTGAAGTTTCATTTCTTTGGCCCCCTCTAGAAATACATCATATTTAATTCCCTTTGTAGTATTTTATTTTATTTTTTAAGTTTATTTTGAGAGAGAAAAAGAGAGAGTGAGGGAGGAGCAGAGAGGGAGGGAGAGTGAGAATCACAAGCAGGCTTCACGCTGTCAGCACAGAGCCTGATGCAGGGTTAGAACTCAAGAACCATAAGATCACGACCTGTGCTGAAGTGAGATGTTTAGCTGAGCGAGCCACCCAAACACCCCATTCCCCAGTGTAATATTTAAAGATGACTTTCCTCTCTTTGAAAATGACTGTGTTTTGTTTATGTCATTTACTACCTGGAATACAGCTTTCTCATCCTATCCTAATGGTGAGAATTTATGTTTCAAGTTTCCCTTCATTGCTACCTCTCCCATAAAATCTTTCCTAAGGTCTTTCAATTGGGGTATATTTAGTTCTTCTGAACTATCAGAGAACTGTATGCTTATCTCTTAGAACTCTTGATACATTCAAATATATACTTACCTGTCTTTCTATCTTAGACTCTAAATTTCTTAAGACAAGTACAGTTCTGGATTTAGAACAATAATTTACGCTGATTAGGAGCTCACAAAATGGCCAGTGAATGAGTTGATCTGAATATGATTCAACACTAGCCGACACTGGTGCTGTAAAGAGAGAGAGGGCGTGTTGTATTGGGGCTATTGATGCACACTGGTATCATCTTTAATAAATTTTAATTGTCTCAAATGACTTACTTTTGATAGTTCGTAAATATATTTAAGTTTAATATCTATGAAATTACAGGATTGATGAATATCCTAAGACATTTTAAAACACATGAAAAATTTTAAAATGAAACCAAAATAGTTGGTTGGCATACCACTTAAAGTTTCCTAATGTGTTACTAATGCTTTGTGAATTATACTTAGAGAAATAGCAATCTACTGGACAACCTTTTGTGGTTGAAATTTATTTTGGGTGACAAAATATAAGGTGATCAGCAAGGTGTCCTTGAGTGCACATCATATGGCCAGCACATTCTGGCTGAGGTTCAAGGACAGAATTAGGAGCACAAAACATAGAGAGTCATATAAGGTAATCAGCAACATGACCATTTACAGTGATCATTCAGTGATCATTTATAGACTCAGATCTATAAGAAAAATACCCTAGTCCCAAATCTGTGATTGAAAAAATAATTACAAGAATAGATTTAACAAAGTGCTGGACAAAGTTTTCTGAAATATGAGATGATTCAAATATACATTCTTCCCTGCTAGATCATTCTCCATCTCCCTAGCTTGGGGCACCATGGGGACTATCTTTCCAAAATCTATTTTCCTAGTTTTATACTCATGGACATCTGATATGGGTTGTGTATATTTTTATTTCCCCTTTTTAAAGTACACGTATATTTTTATTATAATCACTGCGACGATGTAGAGTCATGAAATGAGAACATTGGCATCAAAATGGGGTTAGAAAATGCTTCTGATAAACTTTCATTATTGTCCCTCATATATTAAAATGGGAAAGTTTCATGGCTATGTCTGAATTGCTTTAACCTCATCTTTATGCAGAAATGGTTTTGAAAATGTTAGTGATCTCATAATGAGATACCTGACAGTGGAAAATAATACTCTCTTTATTGGATTGGAGGCAAAGCTAAAAAAGTAATAGTCTCATTATTTTCGCACTAAGCATCCCCAGATTAAGTGAACCTTGCATCCAGTAGCTGAATCAATGTTTAGCGCAACTGCAGAGTAAGACACATTGCTTGTGTTCCTGCTGTTTCAAAAGTGGACATATTTTTCATGTCTGCAATTTTGATATAAGACTCAATTCTAATAGTATTTCAACAAAAATATGTTTTGGGGGAATTAGTTTCCTAGTTGATAAGATTCTGACAATGATTGATGCTTGATACTTCTAATCCATTCATAAATACTTCAGGGCTTTGATTGCCTTTGGAAGTAAAACTAAGACCCGAGGAGAAATATTCTATTCCTTTGAAGCATGGCTTGGGCCTTTAACAGCAATTTAAATCAGTGGCAACATAGCTTCAATGTCACAACAGCTGGATCTGTGGTTATCGTATCTCACATCCTATATTGAACTCTGATTTCACAAAATATGTAGTACAGTCTTAATTTTTGTAATTACTATGCATTAATGATTATGTAGATCACTGAAATACATGTCCCTGGGTTCTTCACATGGTGTTGTGAAGTCTGACAAATTAGATGTAAAATTGATTCCTACTTTTCAGAATAAAAGTTATTATTCTACTTCAGTGTCATCATCCTTGTTGCCTTACCCTTTGGAGATAGTTGGTATTGAGCCTAACTAATCCTTTAGGTCAAAAATATAACAAAAACATCCTTGATTTTAATTTTTATAAATTATGAAGATGATTGTATTTTAGATGGGGTGGTTTGGGAAGGTCTCTCTAAAGTCTAGTATTTGAGTACTGTTCTGAATAAAGGGAGGAGAGAAGTTAATATCTAAGAAAGAATATTCTCAAGAAAATAATGGCAAATCAAAGGCTATGAGTCAGGTTAGAGCTTGTTATGTGCATGCGCAGCAAAGAGCACAGTGAGCTTCGGGGGAGTACTTGAAGTTAAGATTGGCAGTTATGGTGAGGTATTTACATTTTACCATAATATGATTGTAAGCACTTGGAGTGTTTGAGTAAGAAAATAGAAAGATCTGAAGGACATTGTAAAATTTTTCTGACTGCTGGGTGGAGAACAGAGTACAGAGAACAAGGAATAAAACAGGGATATGAATAAACTACTTCAATAGCTCAGGTAAGGAATGATGGCAATTTTACTAGCTGAAGGTCATCTGAGTGTCAATAAATGGTCACATTTGGGAAATTTTTGAGCTTAGGCTTAAAGTAAATGCTAAAGGTTTAAATGTGGGTTCTGAGAGAAGAGAAGAACTTGGCCAGGACAACTGGATTGGTGGTGGTACTGTTTCCCAGCAGCACCTAGGGCTAGAGTAGTGGGGAGCAGTTTAGGGGATGGGGTCAGCAGAAATTGACACACAGACTAGAGATCTGGGTTGTTAAAGTATATATATAAGATTCATCAGTGAATATATGGCCATGAGAATGGATGAAATAATCTAAGGAATTAATTCAGACAGGAAAAAGGAGAGGTCTCAGGATGGGATCTTGTGGGAGTGCAGCATTCAGAGGTCAAGGGAGATCTGAGGAGGAACAGCCCCTAAAATCCGAGGAAAACCAGGAGATTCCATTGTCCCAGAACACAAGTGATGAAACCATTCCAAGAAAGATCAAAAGTGGGTAAGAAACTGTATGAAGGACATTGTGAAATGACCATTGAAGTTAGCACTTTAGGGAATGTTGTTGTTGACAAGGGAAGTTTAAGTGGAGAGACATGGGAGGCAGCTTGGCTGGCACAGATTCAAGAGGAAAGAATGGGAAGAGAATGGAGACAGTGACTGTATGCAAGTCTTTCCTTTACTATAAAGGAGAGAAACAGTAGTTAAAGGGAGGTAAGGAACAACAGAAGGTATTTGTTTTCTTTAAAGTCCAATAAAGAAGGAAATATTTGCAATAAAGAACAGAAGGGAAAATGATTGTGGAGGCAATGTCTTTGAGTAGACAAGAAGAGATGGGATTCACTGCACAGATGATGGTGGTGGACTTTGGTACCTAAAGGGGCAGTTTGATAATTGTAAGATGAATGGCAAAATATATTAAGTGCAGATGTAGGCCAGATGTTGATTTAAGGGGAAAAGAATAAGGACATTGTTTTCTGATTGTTTCAACATTTTATTTAAAAAGATCCAGGGGCACCTGGGTGGCTCCATTGGTGAAGCGGCTGACTCTTGATTTTGGCTCAGGACATGATCCCAGGGTCATGGGACGGAGCCCCAGGTCAGGCTCTGTGCTGAGCATGGAGACTGCTTTAGACTCTCTCTCTCCTTCTCTCTCTCTCTCTTCCTCTGCATCTCACTGTCTCACCCCCTGCTCACATGTATCCTCCTCTAAAAAAATATTAAATAGGGGTGCCTGAATGGCTCAGTTGGTTAAGTGTCCGACTTTGGCTCAGGTCATGATCTCACTGCTTGTGGGTTCAAGCCCCGTGTCGAGCTCTGTGCTGACAGCTCAAAGCTTGGAGCCTGCTTTGAATTCTGTGTCTCCTTCTCTCCCTGCCTTTCCCCCACTCGCACTCTGTCTCTCTCTCAAAAATGAATAAATGCTAAAAAAAAATAAATAAAATAAATAAAAAGATCCAAAGGCATGAGCTGGTTTTCAGAAAGAAAGATGTTAGAGAGATAAGGGGAATGTAAAAGGTGTGAAGTAGAAGTCTTACAGAGTGGAAAACTGATTTCCCTGAGATAATACGGTAGGATTGCTTGGCAGAGCTGAGTCTTCCTTGAGATTTGTGATCATAAATTTAAAGAGACACCTATCAGCATGCTGTATGTTCTATTCTAGTCACATGCAGAGGTTTAGATAGAGGTATAATGTAAATATAAAGAATTATGCTTCTCAATCAGGGTAAAGATTATTCTGTACAAGTACAATGGGAAGATGGAGCAAGGGAGAGTGTGTGTGCAAGAAAGTAATTACCATGATGGGATATAGGATGCAAAATACAAAAGGATGGGCACAGTAGATAAGTGGCCTAGTGAAGCTGAAGAATTACAGGAATAAAAGCATTAGAGAAAATGAGCTGGGAATACAGAAAGGATTAGTTGAAGAGCAAGGTACTTGAAATTGGCATGACTGGAAATGATGTAGCGATAAGTGAAGAAATGTCTATTTATGACTGCGGGGGGAAAAGATGCTTGGGACTCAGGAGGTTAAGGAACTGAAAGCCAGTGTTAAATACTGAAGTCAGAAATCATCACAATGTTAGTAGAACATAAGGACAAGAAGTCATGTACTAAAATCTTCAGTGACCCTGAGGTTAATATACATCTGCATTTAGTGAGGGATGGTTGGTAGTATCCATGAGGGATACCTGATAGCAGGTGCTTCTAATGAGCTTTTGGGGGAGAAAATAAAGAAGGGTCTGGAAGCATAAGCTAGGATGAAGAGATTTATCTTCTCTGTGAGTTCTGAGATACTCTGAGACACTGAGATATTAGAAATGTGAGAAAACTGAGCATCTCTTAAAGGGCTTTTAAGTAAAAGTAGTGTCCTAAGGGAAAGATACAAGGACTTGGATTGTGTTGGCAACTGCATACTACATATCTTCTTTTTGCCCTGTAGATCTATTTCCCATCTTTCCCTACCCTGTTCTGTGTCCTGGATGGCTGACTTACCTGTACTGTCTGCCTAGTCCTCCAGCTTCTGGTTGGATTTAACGAACAGGAGATTGGAGGGGAAGAGAAGAGTGAGATCATGGTTCTTACATGCCCTGTTACTCTCTTGTTGGGTTCTGTGTGAGCTATTATATCCTTTAACTAAAGATTCCAGATTCTGGTGTGCCTGGGTGGCTCAGTCAGTTAAGCATCTGGCTTTGGCTCAGGTCATGATCTTCCAGTTCACGAGTTCAATCCCTGTGTTGGGCTCTGTGCGGACAGCTCAGAGACTGGAGTCTGCTTCAGATTCTGTGTCTTCCTCTCTCTCTCCCCCTTTCCCGCTCACTCTCTGTCTCTCTCAGAAACAAATAAATACTTTTATAAAATTAAAAATAAAGATTCCAGAATCTGTTATGTGGTCTTCCATGCACAGTTCTCTTACTTCCCATGTTTTGTTTCCCCTTTCAAGGCTAAGGATGGTCATGACGTTCCACCATGTCTAGTCCTGGTGTACTGCATCACACCTTGTGGTTTCCCATACTCTGTCCACAACTCTGCGAAGAGCATTCTCAAATTACCTACTCTGAGAACACCATTTCCTGCTACAATAATGACAAGATACAGGAATTGGTGGCCCAAACAAATGGACCCTTAAAAGGAGTTCTGGAATTAGGTTGCCCATAGATTTGAGATAACTCGTCTGCTGCAGAGAAATGGGAGTGAATAATCCAAAGTATGTGCTAACATGCAATATGTGTGTACAGCATGCAATGAAGCTCAGTGGAAGACAAAGTGCTTGCAGCTCAAGGGCTGTGTTGATCTGTTACTATAGCCACAACAGTAATTATAAAGATTGTGCTATCAGCTGGCTTACTATGAAGACCTAACAGTACAACCGACTTCTGACATATTGATGGCTTCTCATTAGATAGTCAAAAAGGGTTGTTGAAATAATTACTAGTGTACAGTTGTAATTATACAGCAATCCTGATCCTATCCATGGCTCTGCTATATGTTCACTGCTTTCGGTGCAGTAAAGGTTTTGGTGTTTAAGTCTCTCAAACTCTTCATATGTACTCTGGGACCTTAATTAACCTTATTCAATTCTGATATGAGAAGTTAAGTTAAGGCAATTTATTACCATGTAAATAAAGGTTATCAACATATTTCAGTGGTAAATTAAGAACACACAGCAGTTACTGTGTTGTGAGCAATACTGAGCAACCTCTGAAGTCACTAGTGTTGGTAGGTTATTACACTTCAAACTTTACTGAGATAATAAAACCCTATTTATTATGTCAAGTGCAATTTCTTCAACTTCTCTTTTCACTTTCTGCCTGGTCCCAGAGAATTAGAATGTTGTGTGGTAGAGTCTGAATTTTGTGTCACCCATAGAACTCTCTAAGACATGTTAATTTATTATCTCCAGGCCATGTTTTCCTTAACTGAAGAATTTAATTATACTACCTTCTTGTATTTTTTTAAAAAGAACCCAAATTTTTAAAAATTTTGTTTATTTATTGTGTGTGTGTGAGAGAGAGAGAGAGAGAAAGAGAGAGAAATAGAGAGACAGAAACAGAGAGAGAGAGAGAGAGAGAGAGAGAGAACGAGTAGGGAGGGGTAGAGAGAGAGGGTGAGAGAGAGAATCCCAAGCAGGCTCCATGTTGTCAGTACAGAGCTTGACGTGGGGTTTGAACTCATGAATGTGAGACCATGACCTAAGCCAAAAATGAAGAGTCAGATGCCCACCCAGGCACCCCTACCTTCTTGTAGTTTTGTAAGAATGAAATAGGATAAGGAATGTGGCTAGTGCAGAGTTCAGAACATAGACAACATGCAATGAAAGCGCTACCCCAATGCTCAGCTCCAAATTTCACCTTGGGAAAAGCACCCAAATTGTATCAAGGTCATTTATGATTTGAGAATAGAATAAATCAGAATGCACAGACTGGTATTGCTGTAATGCACATCACAGCTTACAACATCTGGCATTCAGGACATTCTACAGACTTTAACAAATATTTGCTTACCAGTGGAAAATACTTCTTTAGCCAGAATTTTCATCTGAAATTACAAAAATGTAATTCATTGCATGTCAGAAATTGAACTGTGTCTCCCAAAAAAGATATATTGAAGTTTTAACCTTCATTATTTCAGAATTTTATTGAAAATAAAATAAAATCCTCTATTTGAAAATAAGATTGTTGTGGATGTAAGGAGTTAAGATGAGACCACAGTGGAGCAGGGTGGGCCCCTAATACAATCTGAGTGACAACCTTAGGAGAAGGTGGTCATAGACCACCAGGTGACAATGAAGGCAGAGATTACAGTGATACAGTTGCAAGCCAAAAGAACCCCAAAGATTTCTGGCAACACACTAGAAGTGAGAAAGGAGCTAGGAAGAATTGTTCCTGCAGATTTCAGAAAGAGAGCATGGCCCTGCTGACATCTTGATTTCAGACTCATAGCCTCTGGAATTGTGAAACAATGAAATGTCTGTTGGTCTAAACCATCCAGTTTATGGTACTTTGTTATGGCAGTCCCACAAAACAAATACAGACCTAAATGTTAGATACAAATTATTTCTACAAATAGTAGGAATCAGTAGAAAATAGCTTTCAGAACTACACTTGGCTGTGCAGAATCACTCAGAGAAATATTGTTCCCAACCATCTAAGGCCACCAGCTATGGGGTGACAGCCACAAGCATGAAGTATGTACTGCATAGGACAGAGACCACAGTACTTCTCTTACACGGAGCATGTTGGAATTGGGTTAGTCTTGAATAGTTCCCATTTATTGATCTATGTATTACCTTTTTTCCTACTTCCTTAGCTAAGTAGATGACCTTTTCAGACTTTTTTCCCTTTGGTTACTTTCTTTTTTTTTTAATTTTTATTTATTTCTAGGAGAGAGAGAGAGAGAGAGACAGCGTGAGCAGGGGAGGGTCAGAGAGAGAGGGAGATACAGACTCTGAAATAGGCTCCAGGCTCTGAGCTGGCAGTCAGCACAGAGCCCGACGCGGGGCTCAAACCCACGAACCGCTAGATCATGACCTAAGCAAAAGTCGGACGCTTAACAGACTAGGCCACCTAGGCGCCCCCCTTTGGTTACTTTCTAAGTCTCTCATTAGTCCAAATGATGATTTAGGCAAATCCACGATAGTTTATTACTATCTCCTAAAAAACAATGGCTAACTGCATCCTTACCCTCCAAATTCATAACTCTCCCAATGGTAAAAATAATGATGATCTGATGATTATCAAAAAGAGCAATTATCACACTATTTGTGGAAGTTAGATATCACCTTCTTAAACATATGCTATTATACAGAACCCCTCTCTATTGTTCTTTGCAACCAACAGAAAAACTCACAAAAGAGGGGACATGTAAAAGCTCCTTTCTTTCACTACAAAATAAATTATTTTTTTAATGGGAACACATTATTATATGTACATATTGTTTAGGTCAGAACATATTGAACAGAAACAATTGAAAGAAACAATATTAAATTAGTCTTTCTAATTCATTAAAGGCATATCTTTCAATCCCCAGAGATCATTCCTATATTTAATTGTGCTGATACTAGAAGGATATTTGTTTATGTTCTCCATGGAAGAATGTCTTCCAGATAAGTGCACTTTGGGGAAGGTGTGACAGTGTCAAAATTGCTGAATTATTTAAGGTTTAATATAGTTTCCATAGGAAAGACTCTGTAGAGTATTCTTGGTAAGATAATTTGGGAAGATAATCAAGCCATGTAAACTGTTAGATCAGCCAAGAAGGAAATCAGATGTAAAATGAGAACCACAGGAATCTGAATTATTTAAGTATGGCTGCTTTATTTACAAATGGACTGGGTAAAATATCTCATTAAATAAAAAGTAATTTTCCAAGGGGAAGATTAAATATCCACAACACAGGATAAGAATAAACATAACAAATGCCAAACATTCAGCTACAACAAACTGTGAAATTAGTTTTCCTCTGCCTAACAGAGAACAAACAAGGCTTTCCATGTTTATTACTTATCAAGCACATTCCTCAGGGAATAATTTATTCCTACAAAAGCTTTGAATGACCATTTTGTATTAGGTTTGCTTCACATAAGGGCAGAATTCTAACTTCCATACTTTGAATTCAATTATAATGTGTGGTCTTTTATAGAGCAGATGATAAATTAGGCTTTGGCAATATTCTGTAGTTCACTGTGACACCAAGTGTGGTCTGCAGGACTGCTCTGCAATTTATTTGTTACCAGAATATAGTAAGTACAAAAGCCTTTCTAGAATGTGACATTGTCATGACATCTAAGCCTGTGGTCAGTGGGCTTTTCTCATTGAACATGGGCTAGAATAGTTGGTATGTCCTTGAACTTGCATAAGTTCCATACAGAAGGAGCTTCATACTGATTATGTATAGATGGACCATGACCTGGTCTGTGACAGAAAAACAAAAACAAAATAAAAACATTCTGTAGTACAGACAGGTCGAGAAGCACTGGGGTAGTGGAAATGTTATGGAGTTTGGAATCAAGTAAGTCCTAGGTTCAAATCCAACACCATATTCCTTATTCCATGTGATCCCAAGGATGTTACTTAACTTCAAAAAATGGAGATGATAATAATTATTCTAGAAGTTACTGAGAAAATGAAACAGAGTATCTTGACCATGAATAACACAGTGCCTCACCAGTGCTTCATAAGCACCCAACTAATTTCTGTTCTTGTAATTCCTTTCTCACTGAAGAAGATATCATCACCATACTCAGGATGACCGAATGTAGTTCTTTAGAAGAAACAACAAAATTTCCAATGGGACCAGTAAAGTAGAACAGCTAGCTAGTAATGCCAGGATGAAATTCTTTGCATAAAATAGAGAAGCTATGATACACTATATGTTTGTGTGTGTGTGTGTGTGTGTGTGTACTTAACATTTAAATGTCTTTAATCAGAGTCTAACAAATTCATTGCCAACTAGGTCTTCTGAAATTCTTCCTGACATTCTACAATGAACTTGACTTTTCTTTCCAGTCAAGCTCTAAGCATGAATAAAGGCATAATGTGATTCCTTTTGTTCCAGTTCATTACTTACTTGGGTACATTTTAAATCTACTCAGATTGATTGATTAAGGCCCAACAGGATTATCTATATTTTGCATACATTTTTAGGTATCTCTGAATATAGATCTCACAATGCACATACTTAGATGTATATTCTATATTCTATGCAGCTCCTTGCTTTTACTGTGTAGAGACACATCTAAACAATAGATTGGGGGTTGCCTGGGTGACTCAGTGGGTTAGGCATCCAACTCTTGATTTGGGCTCAGGTCATGATCTCATGGTTCATGAGTTTGAGCCCCACGTTGGGCTCTGTGCTGATAGCTCGAGTCTGCTTGGGATTCTTTCTCTCTCTGTCTTTCTCTGCCCCTCCCCCACTTGTGCTCTCTCTCTCACTCTCTCTCTCAAAATAAATAAACATTAAAAATAATAACAGAATGGGATAGTGAAAGATGGTGACCAGTGATGTCCATTAAAGCTTGCTTCAGAAATACAAAGGACAGATCACAAAATATAAGACAAATGCCTGAAGCTTAATATGAAAAAGAAAACACAAAATTTTGGCTAGTATTTAAAAATGAGATCATCATACAATCTGAGAAGCAAGCCAGGCTTCAACAATCAGAGGGCCTATAAACTATGACTCCCTCTCCTGGAATTATAATTATATTAGAAAAACACAACTTAGAACCTACAGGAAAAGTGCAATTGATTAACATGACTTGAAAACACCTCTTAGGGTAAAATCAAGAAGCCACTAAGATTACTTATTTTTTTCTACTAAAGACACTGTTTGGTCTTGAATATAAATATTGTTTGGGCCAAGAATGTACAGTGGGAATTCCCAGGAAAAGAAATACAAATGACTAAGAAACATATGAAAGATGTTGAATACTGCATAATTAGAGAAATAAAAATGAAAATGGTAACATTTCCCATATTTCTCATATGTCAGACTGGCAGAGATGAAAATGTTTGCTGAGATACAGTACTGGTTAGTGTGTGCAGGAGATGAAAACGTTCACTATGTTTGTTGGTAGGGTCCAAATTGGTGCAACAATCTAAAAGAAGAAAAAAAATAACACTATCTGTGAAATTTAAAAATGCATATAACCTTTGACAAGGAAATTCCATTGTTAGGAATTTATCCTAAAATAATCTTGCAAAAATTTGGCAAAACATATACATGAAAATGTTCATGCCCCTCTTGCTTATAGTATTAGAATATGGAATAATCTAAATGTCCATTAAGACGAAACTAGAAAAACAAATATGGTACATAACAAAAAGTGTTTGAGCAGCATGGACGATTTCATTTTAGCAAAGTAGGGTGTGTGTGTGTGCATGCGTGTGCACGCGCGCTCGCGCATTTCTGTATGTAGGTATGGAGGTGCACACTATATAGGCAGGAGTTATCCAAAAAGATGGGAAACAGCACATTCATGTAAGGAGGGTTTGACAAAAAGATGTTCTTAAGGAATTAACATGGTATAGGGACCTAAGGAATAGTACATACCCTGGGCTGGTTTCAACTGATACCTTACAACCCCAAAGGTTGATGACAGGCAGCAGGTACCAAAATCTAGTAGTTCAGAGACTTGCAGAAATGTCTCTTTTGAGAGAGGATCTATAGAGGACCACAGCCTACTATGGGCAAGACAACTAGGAGGAGACTAAAGAAATAATCCCTCAGTCCTCACTCCCAGTTGCTCCTTCTGACCTCCTTTTTGTGGCTTCTGATTGGCCCAACACAATTAGAAGCCAGAGGCTAAGGAAATCTATTGAGGGGAGGGCAGGGATCTGGGGAGACACAATGAAGATATGCAACACAGCATGTGTATACATGCATGTGCACACATGTTTCCACATACAAAGAGTGAGAGAGATAGATCTGCCTGTCTTCATTATATTTATCCAAATATTATCCAGCAACATGAGATTTGAAATGAATTTGACTTTATACTTTTCAGAGTATAAAGTATAAGTATTGTTTTTCTTATTAGATGGATATGATTTTTATATTTAGAAACAACAATATAGGTATTTTTATACAAAATCAACAAAATAAGATTAGTGGTAGTCAGAAAGAAAAAGATAGAGGAAGGGAGACATGATCCAAAGCTGGGAACAGGTTTACCTTGACTATATGTAAGCCTACCAGTAAGCACAGTAGCTCATTATGTCTCTAGCACTTTGTAGCAAAAGACACCAGACAAAGGGAAAGCTTAGCATTGAGAAGTACCTTGTGGAAAACCTCCAAAAATAATACAGAAGCAGTAGGAATGAGATACAAAGACAAAAAAAAAAAAAAAAGCTATTTCCACTTAACCTCAAACCGTGAGTCAGAATACAGAGTACATCGGAACCCCATTTTCTCAAAACAGTTAGAGATGATTCACTACCATGGTTTATAGAAAAGTCATGGAACCCAGGACAAAACAAGGTTAGAAATCAGGTCAAAGAGAAAAATCGTGTCTGTGTTAGCAATGCTTAATACGAATTACATCTAAATAAGGCTGACATGAATTTCTGACTTGTTTTCTAAGAAAATATTTGTGTTTGTGTATCGAGCAATGATGAAGCAGAAATAGGAAGTGTTTAAATCTCAGCCCAAATATCTACTTGTGTCCATGACCTTGAAAGTCTGTCATACAATGTCTGAAGATCAGGATATTTGGCAGCATGAGAAATAGTATGAATCAAGATCACTGAGATAAAGCAAAAGCTCTGTAGGGGAAGAGGCCTCTGATTTTTTTCATGCGTCATAAATGAATTGTTAGCCTAGTTTTATTTACTTTAATTTTGAGAATATCTAAGTGGACCTGCAACTTGGCCTTTGCTCCGAACAAAGATAGAGGGTACCCTTGCCTCTGACTGTCCTTCCTCATTAATGACTCATTTGTAGACACAGTACCATCTCCATTTAACATTACAGACAGAAGGCTGTAAAAATAGCCCTTGCCTTCAATCAGGCCCTGTCTTTGTTTTGGCTCGCCACTTTGTAATATTCTGGATTGTGGATAATGTATCTTCAACCTTCAAAAGGAGCTAATCTTTCAAGAAATGCTGGGGCTTTTACTTTTACTATCTTCTATATACCTGCTCTAGTGTCTAGAGTCTAGAGATAGACTAATGAACAATGCTGTCATAATCTCTACCCTCATGGAATTCAAAAATAAGTGGATGTGATGGTTATTTTATGGGTCAACTTGGCTAAGCCATGGCACCCAGATATTTATTTAGTCTAACACCACTCTGGATATTTCTGTGAAGATATTTTAGATGAGATTAATATTTAAAATCAGTCAATTCTGAGTAAAGAAGATTACTCTTCATTAAGTGAGTGAGCCTCTTCTAATCAGTTAAAGGCCAAAAGGGGAAACAGACTGAGTTCCATTAAGGAAGAGAGAATTCTGCCTCCAGACTGCCTTAGGGTCCTCGCTAAGGACCAAGAACTCTTCCCTGAATCTTCAGGCTACCTGCAGGTCNTTGTCTCCCAATCTCTCAGGTTTTGTAAGGTTTCCAGTGGCTTCAGATCTTTTCTGTGTGATGTATGGGCGCGAGTGCAAGTACGGAGCTCCTTACTTCTCCGCCATCTTGCCCCCTCCCCCCCCACCTGGTAAATTTTGAGCTTGCTAGCCTCCACAATTGCATGAGCTAATTCCTTAAAATCAATCTCTCTCTGCCTCTGTCTCTCTCTCTTCTCTCTCTCTCACTCCTCCTTTATATATGAGCCCAGGAAGAGTGCTCTCACCAGGAACTGAATTGGATTTGGCTAGCATTTTGTTCTTAGACTGCCAGCCTTCAGATCTGTGAGAAAATAAGTGTTTGTTGTCGAAGTCTTCAGTCTATGGCATTCTGTTACAGAAGCTTGAGCTGACTTAGACATCAACAAAATTGGGATCCTTCATGATTCTCAATCTTTAGGGACAGAAAGAAACACTTTTCTGGACATTTAGGTAAGAAGATACTACCTTCTTCTGAATCTTTTAAAAAATGACTGTGTGTCTGTCTGTCTCTCTACATATTAGATGAGTCTCCTCTTGCCACATGCTCTGTATACCACTGAGAACCCTAACGTTCATCTTTGGAGGACTCCATGACAGCAATTGAATGCTTACTCTACCACCTGACCCGTTCTCACCCTGAAAACCAGTACATGTACTGATTAAAGGCAGATCTCTAGAACTACAGCATGCAGCTCTAACTCACAGCCCCACATTACTAACTTCTGTATACTGGTGGGTTTCTAGTGGCATACCTTTGGTGAAATCAACATAAGTAGAAGACAGAGGGCTGGTCCTGGTTCATGGAAGCAATGACATTCTAATGTCAGTTTTAATATACTCTAAAACTTGTTATTGTTGAACCCACAGCTTTCTTCCTACCAATATATCGCTGCCGCCCCNATAGAGTGAGTTACAGTTGTTTGCATTTCAATCCCTTCCTATGTAACCTTTCTAACCACCTACCAAGGCTGTCTTGACATCTTTGTAATGCTTTTGGCCTTAGCTCAGTATCTACTACAAATCACTCAATCACAGAAAGACAATTTTAAGAAGAAAAAATATACTTCCAATTCACCATTAATATTTATCATACTCCTATGATTATCAACCATTCTATTACCTATAATGGACCCAGGCCTTGTGATGGGTGCTTTATGGATCTCTTTAGTCAAAAATCATTTAATCGTTACTTCTAATGTAGGTTTATCATCAGCTTTTGAAGCCTTGTTATTACTGTTTTTCACCACGCTTCTTTTAAATATTTTCCATTTGAGGCTAAGAAATGCTTTCATTCTGGCTCCTGCGGCAACTTTTGTTATCAAAACATTTCTCTGGAGTCAGCGTTTCCGAATTACTTTTCACTGTGTTCAGTGATCAAGAGCCTTTTAAGTGGAACGGTTGGCATAATCTTTCTAGCAAAAAGCACATTTCTGGGTAATAAGTGACCCTAAAACACTTAAACTTGAAGAGACCCAAATGCAGGAAAAGATAGTCTGACGCAGTTCTTCATATAATCAGGTAGAAAGTGTTCTGTATTATTGTGGCCTACTTTTCCCCAGGCCTCCCCCATCTTGGAGCTGAGACTGAGGCCATAGAGAGACAGATTTTGTCTTTGCCTGCTCATAAACACTAGCTCCCTACAATATCTACCCTGTTGTCCCTTTTATTCAAATTCTACTGGCAGCCCCTCAAAGATTATCTTTGCAAATGCACTTTAAACAATGTAACCATCCCTCACCTGGCAACAGCGGAGAGACTTTATAGATTCTGCTAAGCACTGCTCTTACTGCCATTTTACCAGGCACCAAACTTTGCTAGGTAGTTGGAAAATACCTTTTCTTTGGGGATTGTGTTCATTTCTTGGGGTGGCTGCAACAAAGTATTGCAAACTGAGTGCTTTAAAAAAACAGAAATGTATTCTCTTATACATGGTAGGCTTGAAGTCCTAAATGAAGGTGTTGGCAGGCCTCAGCCCTTTCCAAGGCTCTATGGAGAATCCTTCCATGTGTCTGCCTAGCTTCTGGTGGATGCTGTCAGTCCTTGGCAGCCCCTGGTTTGTAGATGCATCACTCCAGTCTCTGCCTCTATGCTCACGTGTCTTTCTTCTCTTAGGTATGGTTGTGTACAGATGTCCTCCTTCTTAAAAGGACATCTCATTGGATTAAGGCACACCCAACCCCAGTAGGACCTCACTTTAACTTCATTGCTTTGGCAAAGATCACATTCACAGTTACCACAGCTTAGGACTTAAACGTATCTTTTGTGGGGACACAATCCAACCCAGCACTGGGAGCATGAAGCCAGTCAACAAATATTTATTGAGGACTCACTCTGTGCCTGGCATTCACAGCGCTACTACTGGGCATTGCCTCTCCCATTCCCATCCACCTCTGCCCTGCATGCAGCATGGTCTCCCATCACTTCCCTGGGGGAGTGGCCAGGCCACTAATATGTGCATGCCTTTCAGATGCCAGGGCTGCAAAGAGTGACTGGTGAAAGGACAGGACTGTGCTTCTCTCCCTTTTATAATGGCTCTATTGACAGAGAGGAGGTGCACAGCAGTGCAGTTTGCGTTTAGGATTCTTGCAGAGTTTTATATAACGTGGCCCCTTCCCTTCTGACTTCTGGTCTTTATTCCACTGAGGGGATAAAGGTGACTGAATGGGTCAGGGCTGGGCCAAGGACAACATTAAATGAAAGACCTGAGCTATATTCAGGGAAGAAAAACAAACAACAAAAAAGCACTTTCTGACCCTCTGGTTTTAAAAGTGGGCCTAAATCCACTCCTCGGGATCTTTTTTTCAGAAATATTTCTGAGAAGTCTCAGACTCTCTTTCAGCTGAGTTTTGGCCATCCTGTTCCTATACATGGTGCATTCTCACAATTTATGTCATGAGCTCCACTCAGCCTTCTAGACAATCAGTCTCATCTCTAACGATCTGCTCCATCTCTCCTATTTTAAATGTTAGTGACATTCACAATCAGGGAACACTTAATATCATATTTTGAAAATGCAGGCCCAGTTTAAGACACATCTCAGATCTTAAAATGTCAGTTCTTAGAAAAGGATTGAAAATAACGATTATTGCACACTTAACCGTTTGCTAGATGCTATAGCGATTTCTTTGTGTACATATCTGGCTAAATCCTCACAGATGTTTATGAAATAAATAGTATTACCATGTCCACTGTACAGTTTAAAAAACTTACGTAACTGCTGTGATATCAATCAGTCAATCAATCAATCAATTGCCAAGGTTACATAGCCAGAACCTAGCACATATTTAGAACCTTGACTTAGCCTGCTGGTTCTTAACAATTTTTGCATTTTGCTCCTGGCATTATCATTCATGCCACACAGTCCACAGGGTGCTTAAACCTATACTCTATAAATACCTGTGGGGCTTTTATTCTTTTAAAATTGATTGATAATCAGTAAATAAGACATACCTTGAATGCTCCAAGAAGCTGTGCATGGGAATAAACCAGACACGTGGAAACGTATGCTGGCAAGCAGCAGGAGTCCCATACCCATGTTTACTGCTGAATTTAAGGCACATCATCCCAGAATGTGTCACTCTCATAATCAGCCATTGAATTGCTTTATACACAAATTTCATCTCCCAGTGTAATGTATACATTGTTATCCTGGCAACCAAGTTCATGCTCTGTTGGCTCCTCCATCTGGGGTTATATGCAAATATTTTCTTTATATATGCATGCATAAATTTCCCAAACACAAATCCAATTTATTGGTATTAGCATGTGTTTTCACCCTCCAATATGCTGAGAGAGAGAATTTATGTTGGATACTTGTTAAAAACAGAATTAGATGTAGATTCAGAGCTAGAACTATCTCTGTTAGGATAATATATTCCTTCATTCTGCTTTTTCTTTTTTCTTTTTTAATATTTTTTTCTAAATAGGTCAAATGAGGCTAGACTACAATTGGACAGCTTTATTTGTTTGACACAATTACTAACTGGGTAGCAGTCTCTTTTATTTATGACTGGTGATTATTTTTCCTTTTTCTATTTGTTTTTTTATTTTTTATTTTTACCATTTTGAGCTAACATAATGTATCCCAGGCAACAGAGAAAAGAAAGCACATGGTCCTCAGTTTACAAACTCATGTCCCTCCTCACCAGTTTACTATAATATAATGTACTATGCTACACTACACTATACTACACTATACTATATGTGTACTATGCTATACTACACTATACTACACTATACTATACTATATTATACTATGCTCTGCTATGCTATGCTATAATGAACTTGTCTTTAAACAACTTTTATTACCATTCATTCATCTGTCCATCACCGACTATATCATAGACATGGGCCACCAATTATGTTTCAGATACTGGTAAATATTTAAGTGATTCTCAGGCCATAGACTGATTCCAGGTCAGTATTTGGCTCTTACAATGTAACTCAGGTTTGAACTCAGTCAGAATAGCGATATTTCTAAGCTTAAGGTTAATATTTGCCAATGGACAAGTCATTTCCCCTGTCCCTTCACTCATTTGTTTCATCTGTACAATAATAAGATTGCTTCTTTCAGACCCAACATTCCATGATCGAAATGATCATCCAGTGATTAGTATAGTAGCAGTCCGTGATTAGTATTCGTATAATCTGTGATTACACTAATCTGCTTATGTTTATAACTTCCTACATAAAGTTGGTTTTTAAAATGCTTTTTAACAAAATGATAGTCAAGTTCTTGATAGTTGTGGAAATTCCAAATATTACCAATGCTTAGAAAAAGGGAAAATAGCAGTTGCCTCGAATAATATATTCCAGAGATGAACAGTCAACATTTTAGCTTTTTTGTTTTGTTTCCCCTCTGCCATATTTTTATAGGAAATGGCATTTTAATTAAAACTTTCATAATAAAATACTTTTTTTGGTTATACAAATATCTCCATCTGGTCCCCAAGTTTTTGTGTCTATTTTTAAATTATTTTCTGCATATCTCCAGAAGTTCTTTGGCATCTGTCCAAGTTCTGCCATTGGGTGGGAAGAGTAGAGAGAAAACACAAGCTGTCAAATATCAGGGTGGATGAGGGCTTCCCACCAGAGTCTAGAGAGGTCTAGAATATTGTTATGTGAGCAATGAACACAGTCCTGAAGCATTATCAGGATTAATTCCATGACTACTGCCTGGGGATCCTCACAGAAAGACCATTTCACAGTCCAGAATGAGAAAATTGATAAAAAAAAATAAAGTCAGCCAAGTGGAATATATGCCTGCTCACCTCAGACTGTCCCCTAGTCATCTTGTATTTAATTATATGGTAACAGTGGGGATGTTAATGCTTGCCTAGCTTCAGCACAATGTTAGAATATTGTATCCTTTCCTGAACTTAGAAACTCTTTCTAGCCCTTCTAAATATTCTTTTATTTTGTGGAGTGTTAACATTTTGTGTTTCTGTTGTCTTTAACCTCCTCTTCTATTAGCACCACCCATGAAAAAGACATGAATGTTAAGTAAATAGATAGGCATTCCCTTTTAGGATGCTAAATGAGAGTAGAGAAGATATTTTGAGGTATGCAAAGGGATGGAGTGCTCCTTAGTAATCATTTCTTCAACTTTTCCTCCTTGTCAAAGAAGATGATGCCAACTCTTTATTGAGTCAGATGTCAGACACAAATGCCAAAGCATTATATGTGGATGGGAGAGTTAGTGTTACCTAGTCTTTTTTTTTTTTTTCTGTCTTGATCTTAGAAACTGTAGATCTGTAAGCAACGTCTCCGTTCTTCCTATAAGGATAGATAAGAATCAGTCTCCTTAAGAAGTTTTATAAAAAGTTCATAAAAAGTCACAAGTAAGCACACATTGTCTGTAGTTCCTGTGGTTCTCTAGGTCATTCTGTCTTCCATCCATTGTTCGTTGGCTTCATATGGCACTGCTCTATGGAAGTTGTTTTCTTTGAAGATTCAAAAAACTCATCTCAAGCCTGAGTCTTCTTGGCTGCTTTGTAACATCTGAAACATATTATCACTTCTTCTTCTTTAAACACTCTTCCCTGGTTTTGGGATGCTGATCCTCTCCAATCCTCCTTGAAGCTTTCTGGTGGTTTTTTACTGTCTTGTTTCCCCATCCAATGACCACATCATCTAACCAACTTGATGTCATGCATAAAGTTGTCAAGAAAGTTGCTGAAGTTGGTATGGTTATAACATCTCATCAAGAACTTCAGAATGAGGGGTGCCTGGGTGGCTCAGTCAGTTAAGTGTCTGATTCTTGATTTTGGCTGAGGTCATGATCTCATGATTCATCGGTTTGAGTCCCATGTCAGGCTCTGTGCTGACCTAGTGGAATCTGCTTCGGATTCTCTCTCTTCCCTACCCCACTTTCTCTCTCTCAAAAATAAATAAACATTAAAAAAAGAACTGCAGAATGATAAAGTTAATGTTTATATAATTCATTTTTTTTTTTTTATCAATAGTGGATGAACAACTCTGAAATTGTCATCCTAACAGGCCACTTACATTAAAAGGTGAAAATCTATTTGTTGCCTACAGTGTTTCCCAAAAGCTTCAGAAAAATTAAAGATGTCTCAAAGCTCTGCCTCCAGACCAATTTTTTTCCTCACTGTTATCTCCTTTGGTTAACATTACGACTCCGTCTATAAACTCTGTGTCAAGAATTGTGAAATCTCAAACTTTCATTTCCACGTTTTTATTTTCTGAATTTCATGTTCTCCTGTACTGGTTGAGAATGTGATGAGTGTAATTGCATGGCTGTTCCATTAGTACACTGATCAATAAGGTTTTTGTAACGACTACGTAATATGATGGCTTTAATGCACAAAAATCTATGCCAGGCACCTGCCATCAGCATATCATTAACATTATTCATGATTAATTAATTCTGGACTGGTTATTTTCTGGTAGTTGCCTCATAGGCAGCCAGCCATCTTCTTAACAACTGTTGGAAAATAAGTCAGGAGCTGCTTTTATTTTACTCCATCTTCTTTTTTTTTTTTATGTTTTTTAATTTATTTCTAGGGGAGAGAGAGAGAGAGAGACAGCGTGAGCAGGGGAGGGTCAGAGAGAGAGGGAGTCACAGACTCTGAAATAGGCTCCAGGCTCTGAGCTGGCAGTCAGCACAGAGCCCCACGCGGGGCTCGAACCCACCAACCGCGAAATCATGACCTAAGCGAAAGTCGGTCGCTCAACCGACTAAGCCACCCAGGTGCCCCTATTTTACTCCATCTTGAATCCTTATACTCCAAGTCACTCCATCACCAGGTGAGTCACTAGCCTGGACTCGAAAATATTCTAGGGAGCTTAATTTAAATAAAACAGAGTCTCTGGCTTTCAACTCATTGCCTACTACCCTTCTTTGCCTTCTATTTTCATCAAGTCCTTGATATCAAATGTCTCCCACCAGTTTACTATTTATTTTACTATGCCTCCACATCTTATAATTAAGAGTTTTATTTCTCAGTAAGCAGGGTCCAGTTGTGACCTCTGGCTAATATATTGCTTATCAATATGGTGTTGACACTCTTTTTACCTAGCTTTTATATGTTCACTAATATTGATCACTCTTTCTTGATCTTAGAATAATTCTTATTTTATTCAAGACCATCTACCCTATTTTACAATTGCTTGCATTTATCTTTCCTGATTTATACAGATAAAAATGCATAAGTATGCTTTATATAACACTTTGTTTTTAAAAAATTTTAATGCTTTATATAATCTTTAAAGACATATATCTAATAGAATAAATATTACCCTGTCATTATTGCTATCCTCACCCAACTTTATCCAACTCACACCTTGTCACATATTCCTTATTTCACCATTTTCCGCCAAGTTATACGGTTTTAAAATTTCCACTGTCACTATAGAATCTAATGCTCCATTCCTCCTTAAATTTAGTTGTTTTATCAAATTCTGTTGACTCCATCACATCTTTTTCATTCCCTAGCCATTTTCCCAGACCAGTAGCTCATCATCTCTCATCTTAATTTATGAAATAGTGTCTGAAATGCTTATCACAATCTTTTCTTCTAGTCATTCATAACTCCACCAGAGTCACCATTATGTAATATAAAGAAAACTTACATTTAGGGTGTCACAGTCATCAAGAAGCAGAAAAGTCCTTTTCTTCGATCATGGTGGCCTGTAGAAGAGGCAAGATTTAGCAAGGTCTCCAAAAGTCTCCACCATCTTTTCTATTTGCAAGTACAGCCATATAGTAACCATCTCATTAATATTTCATACTTTTGGTCCTTTTATTCCCTCTAAGTAGGATCTTCTTCACAAAGCCCCAGTTATCCAAAGTCCGGCTTAAATATGATCCTTCTTCATTCAGGCTTCCATGATGAACACTGAGCAAAATTCAGATTTCCCTTACTTTCTCTCACTTAGTACTTTGTCTATATCTCCATTATGGATTATGTATAGTAACTCATGTAAATATATGACTTCCTAACTAGATCGAGGCAAACTTATTTGCTGCATCCCCCATAGTGCTAGGAACAGTTCTAGAAACAGTGGTGCATAGAAATAACAGCACATATCTGGCATAATGCTCTTTCAAGTGGTGGGAGTAATAAATCTACATGATACCTACTAATTCTAATTCTGTATCTTCCTAGCAATTTCCTTCTGTGTCATAAGATGAGGTAAATTTTATACTCCTTGTTTTTAAGACTATTATTCATTCAGCAGATCCGGAAGCATGAACTCACTCACTGTCTTATCCTCAACTGTAAAATGGGGATACACTGGTATTTACCTGATAGTTATTATAATGATTAATTCAGACAATACATGTAAAATATATAGCACTATACAGTGCTAGTCATATGTATTAATTATCATTAATTATACTTGTTGGAGGTGAAATGTCACATATTTTAACAACAATATCAAACTTATTGTTCTAACTTCCACATTAGATAGGGATACACCAACTGAGATAAAAAGAAAAACAATACTAGTTATTCTATATTTCATCAAGGTATTCTCAAACATTGATGCAACTATAGCATTTGCTAAACCCTATAATTTAAAAAAATGTAGTAGTAGTAGTAGTAGTAGTAGTAGTAGTAGTAGTAGCAGTAGTCATTGTACCAGGAATTTTATATGTATTTTCTCATTTTCTTCAACACAACTGTTAATAAAAATGCAATTGTATTTCCATTTTGCCAATGAGAATGGAAAATAATTGATGTGAGTTTACACAGCTAGTAAAATTGAGAAGGGATACTTGAATCATGATCTGTCCAGTTAAACAAGGCAATTGCTCTCATTATTTAGTCTCCAGTATATTTTCTTCTGAATCACCTTATATCCAGATAATAGTTATTTGAAAGTCATAGTAAACTTCACATATGAAAACTGTGTTCACACCCTATAAAAAGATAACATTTTTATCTGAGAAATATGATACTAATTTACTTTTACCTTTTGTAGCACATATCATTTTCTACTTTAAGTTATATTTATTCACATATCCATTTCCTCTGCCCATCCAATCGCTAAGGATTTTTGAGAAAAATACCCGTGTTTTGTCCAGTTTTGAACATCCCAGAATATTTGTCAAATTGCATTACGCAAAAAGTAGGTGGAGAAATATATGAGATTTTGCTTTTTTTTTTTGTTTCCCATGTCAATCTTATGACATATTACAATAGGCTTCAATTTTCTTGTTTTAAAAGTGAGGGGAAAAGGAGTGTTCTGAGCAGTCACATTCTTTTATTATCATTTTTTAAAAATATTTTATTTTTTTATTTTATTTTATTTTTGAGAGAGACAGACAGAGCACGAGTGGGGAAGGAGCAGAGACAGAGGGAGACACAGAATCTGAAGCAGGCTCCAGGCTCTGAGCTGTCAGCACAGAGCCCGATGTGGGGCTTGAACTCACGAACTGCAAGATCATGACCTGAGCTGAAGTCAGATGCTTAGCTGACTGAGCCACCCAGGTGCCCCATCACTTTCATTGCATGACAGGTGGATACATAGATTTAATCAAAGGGCTAAATAGGTTTGAAGACAGGTGAAGCTCTGATCTGAACTCAAAAATATTCTAGGGTGTCTAATTTAAATAAAACAGAGTCTCTGGCTTATAACTCATTGCCTTCTTTGCCTTCCATGTTCAAACCCATTTAGCCCAGGTTTTGAACTAATCCTGTTTTCTTTTGATCTGCATGACTATATTAGAGCTGAGCACTAAGAAATCTCAAGAAATTTAGTTTCAAGAAATTTTCATTCCAGTAAGTTGAAAGCTTACTGTTGTGAATGCCATTAAGAAATGAGTTTTAATTCCTGATGGAAAGAATATGATTTTTCTGTTTTAGAATTTTCTATATACATGATAAAAGAGAATCATTAACTGACCAATTATTTTATCATCGCTCTGATTTTGTGGACCAACGTTTCTTAGCTTCACAAAATTAAGCCACTAACTAAATTGAATCTGCAAATATGAAAAACATCAATGGTCCCCGAAATTTGTAGTCTGAATCCACTGGTTTCTCCCACATCTATAGTTTTCAAGGTTTAAATAATCTGTTTACAGCTCTATTTAGTCATTCAAATGACTTTCTAAGTCCGCAACTCTAATAACAGATCTGTAAACAACTTTTGCTAAGTGCCTAAACACCTGTTTTGTTGATGGCTGCAACCTTGAATCCCATTCCCTAAGACTGGGATTCTTTCATGGAACTTGCTGTTCAAATTTGCTCAAATTATAAGTCTTTTAAACCAAGCATTTCTTACAAGGCAATCCTTCATTTTATTTTTTTATTTTTTGTTAATGTTTTATTTATTTCTGAGAGAGGGAGAGAGAGAAAGAGAGAAAGAGAGAGAGAGAGAGAGAGAGAGAGAGAGAGACAGCATGAAGCGGGTGAGGGTCAGAGAAAGAGGGAGAAACAGAATCTGAAGCAGACTCCAGGCTCTGAGCTAGCTGTCAGCACAGAGTTCTACGCAGGGCTTGAACCCACCAACCATGAGATCATGACCTGAGCTGAAGTCGGACGCTCAACCAACTGAGCCACCCAGGCACCCCTGTAATCCTTCATTTTAAAACTAGGGAAACTTGTTCTGATGAGCTCTGAGTGTTTTATGTAAGTGACGAATCATTAAATTCTACACCTGAAACCAATTTTGCCATATGTGTTAACTAACTAGAGTTTAAATAAAAACTTGAAATAAAATAAAAAATAAAGTAAAATAAAATTAGGAAAAAGTTCTGTGGAATTTTCAACTAATAATGGTAGTTAAAGAACTTAACTAAAACATCAGGAAATAGCCTACCCCAACAGGTGACATTATTGCATGACCCTTTGACTTGTCTCTTTGTGCTACTCATTGTAGCTGTTCCATGTTCTATGTCAACATGTTTTCCCTTCTGTGAAAATGTTGGCCTAGAACCAAATGCCTTGAGTTCAGTGACATACCTTATAACAGAGAAGCATCCATTCTTGTTTAAACCATGAAAATAGTAGAAACAGAATCTTCCTCTCTTAAAACCAACAACATGAATTAATTATTTAGGCTCTAATACGATTACCATTGCAACACACTTGCATAAAAAAGAACTAATGGGTTGCAGTTGGTAAACACTTTATGATAACTTGTAATCCTGTCAGTCAGCATGATCATTGTATTTGCAAATTAATCTAAAATCAGAAAATACAAGAAAATTAAGTTAAGTCCATATTTAGACTGGGTGTGGTTTGTGCAACCATCATGTGGAAAAGCTTTGACCCTATGAAATTGTATATGAAGATAGTTCTGCCAATAGCTTCAGACTGCACCATGAGAGCAAGATTTCCAGAGCTCCTTGATTATTTCAAAGATAAGAATTACAACGAAACAAAAACCTTTACAGGATAAGTAAACCCTATAAAAATGCTGTTTAAAATGTAATGTCTACTGGAATGGATTAATGTCTACAATGTCTCAGTTTTACATATAATCAAATAAGCATAAATAGGGAAGGTTTTATTTTTAATTATTACCGACTCATCTTTATTATCATCATCCAAAAATACATGTCAGCAGGGTATAATTTTAAGACAAAGAAGGTATTCTTTTAAAAAGAAGAGCAACTGATTCAAAGTGCTTAAATTAATATGAATAAGTAAATAGTATTTCATGTACATTAATACGTAACTGCAACCATAGCCACAAATAGTGATTTTATACAATTTTTAAGGAGCTCAGTAGGTCATTTAATAAAGAAGAGTTTTGGAAGAGGTTTGATTTCAGTGGCTTCTTTTGTTTTTCAATTTGAGATTCTAGGCAGAAGTTATGCATATATTTTTTTACCTTTAAGAAGTAATAATCCAATTATCTTAAGTTTAGAAAATATCTAGCTAATTTATTTCCTTTTGCTTAGATTTAGTATGTTTTCTTTGTAACCTTTTTTTTTTTTTTTGAGACAGAGAGAGACAGAGCACAAGTGGGGAGGGGCAGAGAGAGAGGGAGACACAGAATCTTAAACGGGCTCCAGGCTCTGAGCTAGCCATCAGTCAGCACAGAGCTCGAACCCACAAACTGTGTGATCATGACCTGAGCCAAAGTCGGATGCTCAACTGACTGAGCCACTGAGGTGCCCCTCTTTGTAAGCTTCTTAACACTCCTCAGGGGAATTTAAAGAATCAGAAGGTTTCCGGGTGTT
>NW_027529669.1:3812791-3894264 GCF_008692635.1 Crocuta crocuta
AGAAGGTTTGGGGGTGTTATATGGAAACCAACTTGACAATAAACTATCTGTAAAAAAAAAAATAATAATATTAATAATAAATGAGAATAATATATGCCAAAAAAATAAAAAAATAAAAGTTCTCCTTTAAAAAAAATAATCAGAAGGGAATACCACGTAAGACTTGAGATTTGAAACACATAATCATGTCAATGTGACTGGTATACTGATGGGTCTGTCTAAATTTAAGCTCAGAAGGATTTATACATGACCATAAGCTATGCATCAATTAAGTGCCTGAGTTTAAATATGAGTTTTAACCTCTGATAATTTTTATAATTTGAGTTAGCTTTAATTAATTGCATAGCCACTAACGAAACTGCTCGGGATGCTGATTTACAGCTTTTCAGCTTAACAGTTTAGTTGCAATGAAAATAAAATGAATGATAAATCAAGTTTGTGTTCTCCAAATGCAAATTGTTACAAAGGCTAGGATGTTCTATTTTTCTCAGAATTATGTAAGCATATGATTTTTTCCTTCTTAATACCTGACTCCTGAAATTACCCCTTATCCAACCAGTTTCTTAGACTTTCAACTCTACCGCTCAGTTTATTCTCATCTCTGACCTTCAATCACTTGAACTTATCTTAGTCTATTAGAACATAAAACTTTTCTGGCTATTTCCCTCCCAGGCCATCCTGGACTGATGTCATGATTAATCATATTAGTGACTTTCTCCCCACTTCTCTACATATATTTACACTCCTTACCTTCTTCTACTTCTGACCCCTCCCTGGCAGTGCCCAGCTGTTGAGCAGTCCTATCTTCTTTCTGTTTCCTAGGCAGGGACAAGCTAAGGACGGAAAACCACACCCTCTTTGTGATTACACCCATTATGATTATGGATTTGCATAAGCCCTGAAGCAACTCAGCAGGTTTTTGTTTTTTAAAGGTCCTTATTCAAATAGGGGCTATTCCAAACTGTGAAAACCAACTTCATATTTCCAATCGTATCTCTAATCTATTTAACTCTCACTCTTAGCATACAGTCTATTTTACTGACACACTGATGGTTATCAATAATGGAATTTTTAAAACTCATGGAAGCTTTCCATCACAATGAGTGAAACAGTGTATGACACCAACACACACACACACACACACACACACACACACAAGTTTAGAGTGATTCCAGATTCCAGGATGGGCTGTAGACCATGAGAAAACAATGTAACAAATGTATGAAATAACCTCACAGAAAAGGTAGAGGGAAAAGCCCTGACTCAAGTTACTTGAGCAATGAATGGAGTCTGAAAGACTAAAAGCAAAAGAAACTACATAAACATTGTGTTCTACTTGATGAAACTCTCTCTGAAAGGAGCACCAGTTAAAAGTTTTGATACTGCTATACACCTATATTGAGAATGAATGATTAAGTGAATCAATGGTGGATGGTGGGAGCTCTGTATCTCAGTGTGGGTGTGAGAGATTACAAATAGAAACAAAAAGAGGCTATAACAGCCCCTATGTAATGGAGTAGAGTGGCAGACAGCAATATGAACCCAGGTACATAGTAGTAGCAGTAGGAGAAGCATTGTGCAGTCAGAAAGGAAACCAATCATATTGATAATTGACATCATGACCTTTATTTTCTCACCTCCTATTACCTCATCAACCCTCCATAATATTATTTCTAAGAACAGTGTCTTAATAAATCATATACTAATTACCAAATCCTAAGTCATATCTTTAGTATTAAATCTACTTGACCTCTCATCTTCATTTGGCAGCCGTGAGCAGTCTTGTGCAGTCGGTGCTGTTTGACTGTATTGGCTATGCCTTCTAATTCCAGCCCATCACTTGAGAATACGCTTTCAAGATACAATGCCCCAGTTGTCATTTTTTTTTAATCCCTAGAGCAAAGATCTAATTCTCAAGCAATGTCTGTAGTTCAGTGGAGGTGAACAATGTGTAATTCATGCTAGGAATTTGTGTATGTTGTTGTACTTTACAGCAGCAAGATGAGTGTAAACAGTAGAAAATAAACCTTTATTTAATAAAATTGTTTCAGTTGTGTTGGAAAAATAAAATTGGACATTAAACAATTTCTAAAAAAAAAGTCCTGATTTATCCCTTCTTAACAATTTTACTTCTCTTTCCTTTCTATAAATAAGATTGTTTCCAAGATTTTCTTCAAGCAAATCTTTCTTCTTTGAAAAATGTCCTTCCTTTATCTGGTTCTAAAATCACCTAGTTTCTGTGGCACCTGGGTGTCTCAGTCAGTTGAGTTTCCAAATTTGATTTTGGCTCAAGTCAAGATCCCAGAGACGTGGGATCGAGCCCCCATTAGGCTCCATGCCAAACATGGAGTCTACTTAAGACTCTCTCTCTCTTTCTCTCTCTCCCACTCTGTCCCACTCCCTCCATCTCTTTCTCTCTCTCAAAAAACAAAACAAAACAAAAAGATATAATCATCTATTTTCTTAACATTCCCAAAATAGGTGGGGAAAGTTCTTCCCTATAGGTGGGGAAGAGCATTTTCTGATACCTCCAATTTGTAAGGAGACTTTTCTGCTTTTATCATCAGATTCTCAAATAAATTAATGAAATCAAAATATTTTAAATTATTAGAAAAATCCATGCAACTTTGTTGCAGTGTATTGATTTTAACATAAGCAGAGTGAGAAGTGACATCATCAAGATGGTGCATTAGGTTATTTTCAACATCCATCTACCTCATAAGAAGCACAGCCAACAGCTATCCATAGATAAAACAACATTGTGAAAATTCCAGAAGCCAGAGGGGAGGCAGAAACACCTCCTGGACCAGAGACTGAGAGGGATCAACACAGTTTCACTTTGAATACATTGTTTCTCCTGTGGGCCAGCACAGCTCCACACCCAGAGGACCCCCCTGGGACCACAGTTTCTCCAGTGAGAAAAGAGTTCAAGGTGGACTTCTGGAAACATACAACCTACCCAAGACGAAATCATGAAGAAATAGAAAATCTTAACAGACCAATAATGAGTAAAGAGATTGAGTCAGTAATCCAAATCTCACAAGAAAGAAAATCCAGGGACCAGATGGTTTCACTGGTGAATTTTACCAAACACGTAAAGAAGACTTAATGACAACGCTTCTCAAACTCTTCCAAAAATTAGAAAAATAGGGAATACTTTCAAACTCATTTTATGAGGTCTGCATCATACTGATATCAAAGTCAGACAAGGACAGAACAAGAAAGAAAATTTCAAGTCAATATTCTTGATGAACATAGGCACACAAAAATTCTTGAATAATGATATGGAAGTCTACCTCTTGACCTAGGTATATTGAAGTTTGAGTGAAAAGGAAATACACTTTACTGTTAAGCCTCTGAGATTAGAGGGTGCATTTATTTTGGCAAATAGCATTACTCACCCCAACCTGTACAAGTCTTTAGCACCTCAATGTAGATACTATTCTTAAAGTGGTAAGTGTATAAATCCTCTAATCCTTCGTTCTACATGGTGATGGTAGCTGTATTTCTAAAGCACACCTTATTTCCAGAAGTATTTGGTAATTCACCACAAAATAACTTAATGATGCAATAGTGGCCAAATACCTATGTATACAAGGTCTATAAAATGCCCCACTGTTGTGTTTTTGGTAGTTCTTCCTGCTATTTAAGTCAACTGCCTCCTTACCCGTTAAAACCTCATCATTCAATTAATTCACATTTTGCAAATTGTATATGTTCTCAGGTTTCCATTTTTTAAATTGTTTTTGTTCTATTCTGGAATTATCCTTATTACAGATTTCTTCTTACAAAAGGATTACTCATGTTTTCGACCTCACAACATTATTTATTTCTTGCAGAATTCCATTTTGTACTACCAGTTAAAAAAATGAGTCCACATTTACACTTTTGTAACACAACATTTAAAGTGTAATGTAGCGTTTATCATATTTATCATTAATTCATAAATTCTCTTCTGCAAGCTTTTGAACCATTTTAAGTTCCTTATTAATGCTGTGTTTATCTCCTAACCCAGTGGGTGTCTAGAATAAACAGATATTATTTTATTTTCAGTTGGAAAGAATTAATTTTCCTCTATTAATATGAAAATTGTGATTTTTAAGACAAGAATATATTGAATTTTATCTTTAACAATTACCATTTTAGGGCAAAAATAATTACAAAATAATGAGACCAAGAAGGTTGTAAGGGAGAAGACAGAAATTTATCCTATTAAGAAAGAAACAAAATTACAAGCAGTTCTTTCTGTATTAATAATGCCTAATATGAGTATTCTTATTCATTTATTAAAGTGAATTCAAGAAATTCTGATTGATGATGGCCCTGTTAGCATAATCAGTCATTGTTTGTTTTCTGGTGTCAGGAAACAATAAAAAAAATAACTTCATGAGTTCAAAATTCCCTTTCCTTTCATTATTTCAAATAACGTTGCTATTCTGTATTATAAAATTATTTTTGGCATTTAAGTACATCTAGAAAGAGTATGCAGTAGCAATATAAAAGCTATACACAATTTTCATCAAATTTAATGTGGGGAGAAATTTGATAGGTAAGCAAAGCCAAAGATGTGTATAAAACTACATATCTATTTTTCAAAATGTATTCAAGCTTGAAACTTCAAAAGAATACATTTAAAAAATATTCAATAGATAAAGACCTATGTGTCTAGAATATTAAGAATCTTTATTTCAATAAAGCACAACTACTAGAAATTTATTTTCTTTTCTTCATTTTTTGTTTGTTATTTTGATAGTGGTGTTAGTTACTAATGTCTTTTAAAACATCAAGAGTGTGAAGAAAATTCTGTAAGCATGTGATAGAGTCCTGTCAGAGGGTCTGGACTAACATATTTCCTGTAAGAAGGTTATGCAGTATATCAAATAGGCTCAAATATTGATCTTTATTGTTAAATACCATCACATAAGAAGATTTCTCTCAGTACTGCAGAAGTTCATGAAGATCATGAAACAGTGTTGTGCCAAAACTCAATCCATTCTATTTATGTTTTATTAGATAGAAAGATAGGGGCACTGAGTGGCTTAGTTGGTTGAGTGTCTGACTCTTGATTTTAGCTCAGGTCATGATCTAGGGTGGTGGGATAGAGCCCTCCATTGGGTTCCATGCTGAGTGTGGAGCTTACTTGGGATTCTCTCTCTCTCTCTCTCTCTTCCCCACTCCCTCTGCTCCTTCTTCCACTTGTTCTCTCTCCTTCCTCTTTCTCTCTCTCTGTCTTAAAAAAAAGATTATTAAAAAAAGACAAACTGACACTTTATTACTGGTCTATCATAACATACCTGTTTATTTATTAATTGAGAGAGAGAGAGAACAAATGGGGTAGGGGCAGAGAGAGAGGGGGGGAGAGAATTCCAAGCAGGCTCCACACTGTTAGTGAAAAGCCTGATGTGGGGCTCAAACTCACGAACTGTGAGATCATGACCTGAGCCAAGATTATGAGTCAGAAACTCAACCAACTGAGCCACTCAGGAGACCCTCATAACAGACGTTTTTAAAAAGTAAAACTAAAATCACAAACATTAGAACAAAAGCAGTAAATTCTTTTCTGCCTCTTTATGTCAGTTCCCAGTAAAGAAGATGATGTCATTCCAGGGAGCAGCCTGTTACAGACAACAAGCACCTCTGCTAAGCCAGGATGGGAAGTCTAAAGTGTGTGAGTATAACAGGGTTTGCCAAGGTGAAAAGACAAATTCGGAAATAAAATACTTTATTTTCCTACATCTTTCAGGTATGTTTGGGTTACAGAAATAAAATAGACAAAAATATGGGAAATGAGCTATAATGATGATTTGGAAACCAATACAATAAAAGTATTGACAATTTTAATATCACAAAAAGAGTCCAACACATTAGTGTACACTTTTTGGAGATGAATCACATTTAAGATTGAAAAGAAGCCATCTTTGAATGCTTATTGCGGATCTAGACTGTTACCTTAAGGACTGGCAACTATTTTTCACTGTGGAAAGATTGGAAATCCACTTTGATGTTCGGATATCTAAACTGATACAGAAGGTATTGCCAATGTCTTACATATTTTTTAAGAAATAATTTTGTTATGGTTCTTCCAATCGTCTTCTAAATGCCATGATGCTTAACTGACTGAGCCACCCAGGTGCCCTGCAAAATATTCTTTATTGATGTGAACTTTAGTTAATTGCAAATCAGATAAATTGGTCTTCTAATATTGTTGGTATCCTATTTCTCTGAATTGACATATAAATTATCTTATTAAATGTTAACGGAATGTTACTTGTTAAATTAAACTATTAGAGAGTATTTCAGTTTTGGTGCAAATCATCAGAGATTATTCTAGAGTTGTTTGCTAACAATAGCACAGGTGTTCTGAACTCAGATTGGAGAAAATAATAGATCATAAGGATGTTTCTTTCTTTTTTTAAAAAATTTTTGAAGTTTACTTATTTATTTTTGAGAGGGACAGAAACAGCGTGAGCAGGGGATGGGCAGAGAGAAAGGAGAGAAAGAATCCCAAGCAGACTCCATGCCATCAGCACAAATCATGTTGCAGGACTTGAACCCATGAAAGGTCATGACCTTAGCCAAAACCAAGAGTCAGACACTTAACCAACTGAGCCACCCAGGTGCCCCATAAGGATGTTTCTTTGTTCTCCTTCTCCTGCTTTTCTTCTTCCTCTTGCTCTGTTTTCTTGTCCTTCTCATTATCATCTTCTTTTTCTCCTTCTCAAATGTCTTTACTGGCCACCCACAACAAGCTAGATTATCTGAGGGAAAAGACTATATAAGAAAGATATCCTAGCAGACAACTCACCACTTTAACACAAGTGTAAAAATGCAACTGAATACTGAAGCAAGAACAGCTGTGGTATACCATGATAAATCCAACTGGAGCATCAAATTTAACTCATTTCAAGCAAAGGAAGAAATAACACACAAATGCCTTAAAAAACATTATTTTTAATACTAAAATAAAAACTTACATGATTACTAATATAAAATAATTTAAAATACAATGAAGAATGTGATAGCCACTTTCAATAGTCTCTTTGAACTCTTAGCTATCCTGTTCATGTATTCTGTTATTAAGAGAAATTTATTAGAAATACTTGAGAAATACTGATGTAAGAATTCCTGTAAGATCTAAGAGTAGAATTCTGAGTGGCATTAATTGCATTAGAACATGAGAAAGAATAGCATAACTATTTAATAGGCATGAAGTCTAGATGCATAGAGAGATGAGCATAGAGAAATCATATTCATGGTTTAGAAACAGAGTTGCAAATAAGTATGTACAACAAAATACTGGAGCATAAAATAAAGGTAAGCTAAGTAACATAAGAACGCTGGCATTTGATCAATAATGGTTAATGGCCAAGGTTTGCATTTGCCAATCTATCTTACAGGAATAACCCAAAAGATAGAAAAAGCATTTTAATGCAATACTGAAGACATCCTGACCTCAATCCCCACTCCAGCAAGAGGAATGAAAGTATAATTATAAGTCAGAATCAACTCCAAGGGCATTTTTGTATCATGATACTAAAGGGTATTGAGGGACGCCTGGGTGGCTCAGTTGGTTAAGCATCTGACTTCGGCTCAGGTCATGATCTCACAGTCGTGGGTTCGAGCCACAGGCTCTATGCTGACAGCTAGCTCAGAGCCTGGAGCCTGCTTCAGATGCTGTGTCTCCCCTTCTCTCTGACCCTCCCCTGCTCATGCTGTCTGTCTCTCTCTCAGAAATAAATAAAACATTAAAAAATTAAAAAAGTAAAGACATAAAAATTTTTGTAAAGAGTATTGATGCCAAAGTAGTGAGAGAAACTCATTAAAGCTATGATTTCTACGTTGTGCTTTCTCTATGAATTCTTTCATGTTGGCTTCCCTGTTTGAAACATCATGTTCCATTTGTTTATTGAAAAAGTCTAAATCGAATGAATAAAAAAGCTTTAGGGGAAAAAAAAACCTCTTAATTCTCTTAATATTCTCTTAATATACTTTCTTTAGTCTTAATTTTCTTTGCTTTTACTTCCCATCCCTTTCATTAGGGTTAAATTAGGGTATATATCTTAAAGAAAATGATTTAATAATGTGTAGGGTAAATCTTCAAATACATGCACAAGTAGAGACATTCATTATAAATGTAAATAATAGTTAGAAGGCAGCATTCTAGAAGAGTTAACAAGGTTTCTGAGAAATATATCTATCTTGAAGCAATCAGTTTGGCTTTGTGAGCCAGATTTAGCTACAGCTCTTAAACAGTAATTACTTTTTTTTTTCACATTGTTATAGCTACAGTGGAAACTATACCTGTAGCATCTCAGACCCCAGTCCATCTAGCTCTGGGGTCTTTTCAGTAATTCAGCTTAACACACAGAGATAAAGATTCTCCCTCTTATTTCAAAGTATATTGTCTAGCTGACATGACACTATAAGTTTCAAGAGCATGTTTTACTGACTGTAAATTCCTATATAACCCAAGTCAGCCAGAAATCAGACCTCTAGTCCTGGTAGCCCGAAGGTGATTGACAGTGGCTGTGGTCACATCAGTTTCAAAGGCTATGGGCTTCTGCAACAGTATACAACAGGCTAGTTGATTTGCGGACTCACCTATGTCATTCGTGGGGGATTCCCAGAAATACTAAACAAAGGAGCCGTACAAATGTCTAGAATTTTTCATGAGAACTGAGCTTCAGATTCTCACATCATAGTGCACATTCTTGTCTCTCTCCATCTCCCCACCCTCCTGCCTCTCCTGAAATATTATTAGCAAGTAGTATTTTAAAGATGATGTGAAGATGTTCACTACAGTGCTTTTATTTTGTATGTGTGTATGTATGTATGTATGTATGTATTTAATGAATACACATCAAAGATATATTAAATCTGCTAAGGGTCAGTATAGTACTTTTGGAAATTGTTGATTTGTGTTTGCATATTACTTGATTATAAACACTAGATCAATATTAAAAATATTTAAGGAGTTAATTATTTTTTAATTTTTCAAAGTTTATTTATTTATTTTGAGAGAGACAGAGACATGTGAAAAGGGAAGGGGTAGAAAAAGAGGGAGAGAGAGAGAGAATCCCAAGTAGGCTCTGCAATGTCAGCACAGAGCCTGAGGTGGGGCTTGAATTTACAAAACTGTGAGATTGTGACCTAAGCCCCAAATCAAGAGTAGGACGTTTAACTGACTGAGCCACCCAGGCACCCTAAGAGTTAACGTTTTAATAGAAAATGAACTTAAATGCCCAGCAATAGGTGAGCAAAAAATGGAATATTGTATAGTGATTAAAATGTCGTTTATGAATACACTAAGATAGAAAATAACATTATGGAAAATAGCAAGAAATAAAATTGTAGAGCATGGTTTCAATTATGTGCAAAATCCCAGAAAAGAGACTCATTAGAAACATGCCAAAATAATTTGGGGTGGTAGACTAATGTTTGATTTTTTTCTCTATTTTTCAAACAATTAAATTTACATATTTACTATTTTAACAAACAATTGGCTGAAGAGCAAAAATCATCAAACTGAAGAAACTGAACAAGGGTGCCTGGGTGGCTCAGTTGGTTAAGTGTCCGACTTTGGCTCAGGTCAGATCTCACGGTTCGTGGGTTCTAGCCCCACATCAGGCTCTGTGCTGACAGCTCAGAGCCTAGAGCTTGTTTCGTATTCTGTGTGTCCCTCTCTCTCTGCCCTTCCCCCACTCATGCTCTGTGTCTCAAAAGTAAATAAATTATTAAAAAATTTAAAAAAAGAAATGACTTTAGTGGCTATTGTAGTTTTTTAAACATAATGCTTTATGATATGAAAATTTCAAGGAAATAATGTATTCTATTGCAATGTTTCTCTAGCAACTTTATATTTAAAAAAACTGAACAATGTTTGGTAAGCTCATAGTTATCAAAGCTACGGTTCGTACAGTATCAAAATCTACTGTTGGTGTGCAGTGTGGTAAATGGCTCACAATTTACCACAGAGATTTACGTACAGAGATGTGGTGATCCCTGGTATGGAGGGTTTAACCTCACAGGTCACAAGACTACGTCTTCACTTGCAGGAAACTTGTTCTTATATTTTAAGCATCTTCTCACCATTTAATCATTTTTTATTATTATTTTATAATCCCCAAAGATTTCTCCAGTCTTTCAAACCAAATGAAGAATGAGGAATTAAATATACTGAAAGAGGGAAAAGATTTTGGAAGTGCTGCACCTCCCAAATCTTAAAGAAATGTATAGAAGAACGAATATATTCTACTTTTAAGTTGCCTCTGTCAAAATTGACTATTTTAAGACCCTATGGTCTTCATATAGATTCTTTTCGCGGTTTGATTTCAGTGCTTTAGTGTTTAGTGTAGCAAATTATTCAAAGTTCTACCAAATCAATGGCATCTTTACTCCAAATATGACTTCAACCCACGCTTAAAGGACTGATTCCTAATCTCCAACTTTTAAAATTATCTCTTACAAACTATTTCACTGTAATTAGCCATCTTCCAGGCTTTAGAACCCTAGATTTTTCTATTATTTGGAAGCTTTTCCATTTCACCTGTCAAATAAGACTCTCCTCCACAGTTTTGTCAATGACTATTTAATTCCCAAATCCTCTTGATCTGCTGTCTGTCCTGCTGGTCTCTAGATCTTACCAGTCTCCTTTGAAACCTCCCTGACTCTTCTTTTATGCTAGAATTATGCTCCTTATATTATGGTCTCCATTTCATTACCTGATATTTCAGTGCTTATGCACCTGCCCTCATGCTGGCCTTTTTTCTATTTATCTCCACTTCTTCCTCTATTACCAGCATGCATCATGACCTAAATCAAGGATTCTCAAACCTCATACTGTACACACAGAATCAACTGGTGAATTTGTAAAACAAATTATTGTCTGAGACTCATCCCAAACCTGTTTAATCTAGGGTGGGGCCTTAAGTAAATTTAAAACCTCTCCTATGTTGGCATGGCATGGTAAGAAGTAATTCTAATGCACAGCCCATGGTGGAGAATCATTATGTGCATACTGATTCTAGCCTCACCTGGGTTATCCTTATATTTATCACTCAAGGTCCATGGAAGATCTGAGAAAAAAAATTAAATGTCTTATCTTTGAAAAATTTATTACCTCATGAAATACTGGAATTGTGATTTCTGAAATTTTCGAGTGGTAATTTCACCAGGACCATGGTGAAGGAGACCTCAGTCAGGATCGTCCCCCCAAAGATCAATAATTAGACAGCTTGAACAAACAAAAACAGTTCTGAGAAAGCTCAGGAGTCCACTTAAGAAACTTTGGCAACACAGTGGAATAAGAAATCTGAGAATAGGGGCGCCTTGGTGGCTTAGTCGATTGAGCGTCCGACTTTCGCTTAGGTCATGATCTCGCGGTTCGTGGGTTCGAGCCCCGCGTCGGGCTCTGTGCTGACTGCCAGCTCAGAGCTTGGAGCCTGTTTCGGAGTCTGTGGCTCCCTCTCTCTCTGACCCTCCCCTGCTCCCGCTGTCTCTCTCTCTCCTAGAAATAAAAAATAAAAAATAAAAAAGAAATCTGAGAATAATTACATGAAAAGGGAAGGAAGAACAGTTCCATGTTGCCTACATCATCCCATCCTCCAGACTGGCACTGCTTGGCACCAAAAGGTAACTCCCCACTTAGAAAGAGCTCCCTTCACTGGGGTGAACAGGCTACCAGCCCTGACTTTTAGGACAATACACAAAGGAGAGTTTTGGTTCATCCCACCCTGAGACCTGCAAAGCTAGACTTGTAGACATACTTAGGAACAAGGGAGAAGAGTAGAGGCTACTAGTACCAGTCATCCAGTGAAAGTGACCCCAGTTGCCAGTGACTTGCTCTGCAGAAAACCCCAGCAGCTTTCACCACTGAAGCAAGCAAAGGCCAGCACAGCTACTGGGGACCTGCAGATTTCACTAGTTTTCACCCTTCAGGTTTCCACATCCACAGATGCCAGTCACCTGAGTCCCCCCACCGTCCGCCACCACCCTGCTCCCTCCTTTGTCTTTCTTGTCCATATCCAACTGGAGCTCACGATCCTCACTGGGCCGCTAGCCCAAACCTTTATGGATGCTTGAGTGTAAGACGTCAATCTAGACCCCCACACTGACCCCCAACGCCATTGTTGTGCTCAGGACTAGCTGTGCACCTGGATTCTGCTGGCTTGATTTCCTTCACTGGCTTCTATGCCACACCCCCTGTGTCAAGATCCTATAGCCACCAGAGTGCACTTTGACAGGAAGGGCTCAGGAAGTTGTTTATGAGCCCATATCTGGCCCTGTGTCTTGTCACTGGCCTATACCACTGGGCTCACGGGCAGCTTAGCTCTTCTAGCTACTGTACCTGCAGTAGGCCCTCTGGCCTACACTGCTGTGCACTCATGGTGAGAACCTGTGGCCTCAGGAGTGCATTTGCAAACCATATGTCTGAAAAGGAGTTAATATCCAAAATATATAAGGAATTCATATAACTTCATAGCAAAAAAAAATCCAATTAAAAATGGGCGAAGGATGTGAATGGACATTTTCCCAAAGATATACAATGGCTAACAAGTGCTTGAAAAGGTGTTCAACATCACTGATCACCAGTGAAATCCAAATGAAAACCACAATGATATATTATCGAATGTCTTTTAGATTCTTATTATCATACAAATGAGATAACAAGTATTGGCAAGATTGTGGAGAAAAAGGAACCCTCATGCACTGTTGGTGAGAGTGCAAACTGGTGCAGCCATTCTGGAAAACAGTATGGAGGTTCCACAAAAAGTTGAAAATAGAACTACCCTATAATCCAGCAATTGCACTACCAAGTATTTACTCAAAGACTACAAAAGCACTAATTCAAAGGGATACATGCACCCCTGTGTTTATAGCAGCATTATTTACAATAGTCAAATTATGGAAGTGTCTACCAACTGATGAATTGGTAAAGAAGATGTGGTATATATTGTGGTATATATTTACAATCGAATATCATTCAGCCGTTAAAAGAATGAAATCTTGCCATTTGCAACAACATGGATAAAGTTAAAGAGTATTATCCTAAGCAAAATTAGTCAGAGAAAGATAAATACCATACGATTTCACTCATAAGTGTAATTTAAGAAACAAAACAAATAATCAAAGGAAGAAATAAGAGAGAGAGAGAAAACAAACCAAGAGACAAACACTTAACTACAGAGAACAAATTGATGGTTACCAGAGGGGGAAGTGGTAGAGAGGATGGGTGAAGTAGGTGAAGGGGTTTAAGGAGTGTCTTTGTCAGGAGGGGCACTGAATGATGTATAAGAATGTTGAATCACTATATTGTACAACTGAAACTAATATAACACTGTATGTTAACTATACTGGAATTAAAATTTAAAACTTCATTAAAAAAAGAACAAGAGACAGCAAATGCTGATGAAGATGTGGAGAAAAGAGAATCCTAGTGCATTGTTAGAGGGAATATATATTGGTGAAGCCACTATGGAAAACAGTGTGGAGATTTCTCAAAAAATTAAAAATAAAAGTACCATATGATCCAGCAATCTCAGCTCCAAAAGGAAATGAAGTTAGGATCTCATAGAGATATCTGCACCCCCATGTTCATTGCAGTATAATTCACAATAGCCAAGACTTAGAAACAACCTAAGTTTCAGTCAACAGATGAATAGACAAAGATACGGTATTTTTTTTAATAATGGAGTATTATTCAGGCATAAAAAAGAAGGAAGCGCTGCCGTTTGTGAAAACATAGATAAACCTTGAGGGCATTATGCTTACTGATATTAATCAGAAAGACTAAGAGAAACACTGTTTGATCTCACTTATCTGCAGAATCTAAAAACATCAAAATCATAGACACAGAGAACAGAATGATGGTTATGTGGTATTGTGGTAGAGTAAATGTAGAAATGTTAGTCAAAGGATATAGACAGTTTTAAAATGAGTAAGTTCCAGAGATCTAATGGACAGTATGGTCACTGTAGTGAACAATACTGTAGCGTATATTTGAGAATTGCTATGAGAGTAGATCTGCACTGTTCTCACCATAAACTTTTAAAAAATATTGTAATTATGTGCAGTGAAGGATGTGTTAAGTAACCTTATTGTGGCAAACATTTCCCTTTATATACATGTACAAAATCATCACATTGACTGCCTTAAGCTTACACATTGTTATATGTCAATTATGCCTCAATAAAGCTGGAGGGGAAAAAAAAGAGACAATAGTGATTCATGATAGCATTAAGGATTTTCATCAAATGAAAATATAGTAATATGGGATATATGTCAAATATGTAAATTCAATCCTGTTCTATTCTACATAAGTAGGATGGAGTCCATAATGGATATTATACAGACACATGATTGTGGGATTTGTAAAAACTGCATATCAAAAAATCTTTAAATTTTTCTGTAAGGTGCTACAAACATTATTTAAAATACTCTGTATATTCACAAACTGGAGTGGAATGAGAACCTAGGCTCTAAGCCACAAAGTGGTTGGGAATCAATGAAAAGCCAGTATACTTCTTTTTTCCATTTTCTTCTAAGCCTATAAAGGAGTCTTTAATCTGCTTTGTCAAGGAAGCCATACCCTGATACATTCTCTTCTTTTTCTTTCTAGGAAATTCTTTTCCTGCATGTGCATTTTATTTAACGCGACCTGGCAAAGGTGGAAAGGGAGTGCATTTTAAGACTATTCCATATTAGTCAGAAATGAAGTTCTATGTTTCTTTAAAACTGGGAAAGGAGGCCTGGGGGTAGAAGTCAGATTCAAATATCATAAGGCTAAGCATTTTTTAAAAGAATGCTCTGTTCTCTAGAAGAAAGCCTGAAAACCAGAAAATCACTTGCTATAAATCTTGGGCTACTAATTACTCAGAGCCTTATCAGTAATAAAGAGAAACAGTATAAGCAACTTCATTAGTGGCTTTTCTTTCTTTTTAAGTGATCCCAGCCAGGCTAATGGTATGGTCTATTCCAGTGGTTCAGAATACTGACAGCACATCCAATCATTCCCAGAGATTTCAGTTTAAAAAATCTGGATTGGGGGTTGGGTTTAAAGAAAAGTCTCCAGGGGATTTTAATATATAATGAAGGCTGAGAAAATAGGGCTTCATTAATAAAACTGTTAGGAATAATATTAAATATTTGTGCCTTAAGCCCACCTAAGGTATTTTATACATGTCTTGTATACATCTCATAATTCCAGCCATGTTTTCTAGTACCTAATAGGAGCTTATTTATTGTATAATGTAGCTTCCATGATTTTTTAAAATAATCATACTGATGAATAACATTTATTCAGAGCCATCACAGTGTCAGTTATTCTTAAAAGAGCTACTTTGTAGGCATTATAATCACCATTTTCTAATCACATAACTTGCCCAAGGTCAAGGTTATAGCAAGTCTGGTGGTGTGTAGACCACGGTGTAACAATTTGAAACCAATATTTGTACTAAGAAACTGTCTACACCTTACATCAGAAATCAAGTCAAAGCAATATTAGACATTGGCATTTCATTGTCCATAAGCTCTTCAAAATCAGTGTGTTCATGTCTGAATTCATATCTTCTGTCCACAACCCTGCTTTTTCCTCCTGAATTCACCCTATTCCATAATGACATTTACACACATCAACACATCCTAACTAAAAATCTTAGAATCATATTTGGCTGCCTTATCCCCCTTACCATCTCTCTCCTAACATCAAATAAAATATCAAAACCTGTCATTTGTAGTGAACAAATATATTCTGATTATCACCAACTCTTAGCCATCAATGTCTGTCTCCATCCCAGCTGTCAAAATCCAAGACCCAAGCCTCCCTCACTCCCCACATCACAATTTATTCTATTTCTTTGGTATGATCATGAATATTCAAGGACCAAAATACATAACAAGCTTAGAATGGGTCCATAGAAAACTCTTAGTAAATGTTAGCTATTATTATTCTCTGCCAAATGGATTTCATATAAATGCAAGAAGCTGAAGGATGCATGAAGAGGTTAGAAAAGTTTGTCCTAATCGCCTGTGAGGGTACTCTATTAGGAAGCTGAACTTTATGCAATATTTGCCCTTGTCCTCTTTACAGTTGTTGGAAGCCTGGTTCTAAGAAGTGCAGAGACAGTGTTCTGTCATCTTTGAGTTCTTATCAATATAGTTCTGTTACGCAGAGCCCATGCTGCCCCAGTGTATCAGCCTGGTTCCCTTCTTTGAACCTGTTTCTGGCCCACTCTTTTTCATTCTGTCTATATGTAGGTCAAGACAACACTTCACTTCCCCTCTTATCTCCAAATGCTCTTCTACATCTATTATCTTATATTTGGACATTCAGAGGTGATTTCAGTGGGGCTTCCTTTATCCCTCTTTATGCCTCTATTCTTAACCCAGACTACTTTCACTCTACCCTACCAGGAGAATGGTGGGAAATTCCCATGTCAATTGATTTTTACATATGTCTATGGAAAAACTATAGATCATTCGCATCATCATCATTATCATCAAAGAAAGTTAGTGTGCACTGGGCATTTACTAAGAGTCCAACAAAGTCCTCAGCACTTAATGAGAAACACCTCACTTAATGTTTACAGTAATATTAAAAGGCAGGCAAGTCTATTGGGTCACATTATAGTCAGAGACTGAAGCCCAACACTGGTAATTTCCCTAAAGCCACAGATCTCAGATTCTAGAATGAATGGGGCCAGCACCAAAGCAGGAAATAATACCAGGACCAACTAGAAGTTGAAGAAGATTGTGTCCGACTTTGGCTCAGGTCATGATCTCATGGCACGTGGGTTTGAGCCCCGCATCGGGCTCTGTGCTGACTGCCAGCTCAGAGCCTGGAGCCTGTTTCAGAGTCTGTGACTCCTTCTCTCTCTGCCCCTCCCCTCCTCCCGCTGCCTCTCTCTCTCTCTCAGAAATAAATAAAACATTAAAAAAATTTTAATTTGGAAGTTGAAGAAAATCATCTGTAGAAAGCAGCAGTCATAGACTCCAGTGAGTGTGTCTGGTGCAGGAAATATTTTATTTTACCCTTAGTGTGGATGTAACTTTTGGCCTCAGTGATGTAGACACAAACTGAATAGTGGAAATAAGGCTGAATTGGAGAGTTCATACTCCATCTAAGCAAGACCGTACGATCTCAGTTTTACACTTCATAGCAGGATTCAGTGTAGCAACATCTTTTTTTTCAAAAACAAGCCATAAAGTCAGATGTTCTGTGAAATCTATAGATTTAAAAATGCAGGTAAATGACTCAAAGATTCAAAAATAATGTGAAGATAGAAGTTACAGGGATTTATAAAAGACAAACACAGGTTGGCCTGGTATTCAAGAAAGTGATATGAGTCCCATTTCAGTTGGTGTGACTTTTTAAAAAAAAATTTTTATGTTTATTTTATTTATTTATTTATTTATTTATTTTTTTCAAGTAAATGAATATTTTATTGACCAAACTGATTATAGCTTGTGTTCATTTATATATTTCCTTCCCAAATCCAGAATCTTGTTCTCAAAATTACATGCATTATTTCACCCCTAAGGCTGTAATTTTATTTTATTTTAATTATTTTTTATTTTTACAAATAGTTTATTGTCAAGTTGGCTTCCATATAACACCCAGTGCTCATCCCCACAAGTGCCCTCCNTGTTTATTTTTGAAGGAGAGAGAGACAGAGTGTGAGCCGTGGAGCAACAGGGAAAGGGGAGACAGAGACTCGGAAGTAGGCTCCAAGCTCTGAGCTGTCAGCACAGAGCCCGACACGGGGCCTGAATCATGAGCCGTGAGATCATGACCTGAGTCAAAGTAGGATGCTTACCTGACTGAGCCACCCAGGTGCCCCTGGTGAGAATTCTTGAATAAAAATGTGTAGTTAATTTTGTTTATTGATGGGAACTACTTGAGTTTTTGTTGCTGTTTGTTTGATGGTTTGTTTCTTGCTCTATGTGAGTCTATAACTGACAGAAGAAATAGGAAAGGGATACATTCAAAAAATACTGAGAAGACAGTGTTTTCAGGATTGTCAGGACTGGGACATTAACTGGAGTGATGACTGAACAGTAGTACAGAATGCCACTGAGGCTCACTTTCATTCACTCATACATACATTCAGTAAACAACTACTTTTGTGGAGAAACTGCTACATTCTGTGCAACAAAGAGATGATTTAGGCCTCATCCCTGTCCTCAAGGGTTTAAGGTTTAAGAACTGAACTCTCTTAACATGATTTGTATTTTCATAATGTGCTGTTTTCAAGAGTCCTCTAATTTGTTCGCAAAGCAAGATCATCTTCATTTAACTCACAAAAAGGTATGATCATATTGAATATTTCATCAATGCTCCCCATCTACTCAGACAGTGTTAGGCGAGCATGGACACGTGGTAAATCCCTATTCAATATTTTGAATGTTGTTCTCTGCAGGAGGCTTGGCTCTGTAATCTGAAGCTTCCCAGAGATATAAAGGGAATTGGGGTATAGTATAAAAAGCTTGAACTTGAAGTCTGTTATCTTGGGACTTTGAGTAAAGTCTCTGTAACTCTGAAATTAGGTTACTCATCTATAAAATGAGTACATTAATCCCTGTCCTACAGATTTCGGAGTCGTTAGCAAAAATACATATAAATACCTGGTTGGTAAACTAGTATAAGCTAAGGAAAAAGTAACTTTTGTTATCACTGTCATCATCACCATCATTATCATTGTCATCATCCTCATGTCCTCATCATCTACCAGAAAAACAGAAAACGCACTCAAAGTAAAATTAGAAACACAGAATATTGCATATAAATTTGAAATATAATTGTTTATAATGCTAAGTGCCAGCATTTAGAAGAGAAGTCAAGAATATACAGCCACCTTTGAAAATGGGATTGTGAGGGTTGCCTGGGTGGCTCAGTTGGTTAAGCATCCAACTTTGGCTCATGTCATGATCTCACGGTTCGTGGGTTCCAGCCCCGAGTTGGACTCTGTGCTGACAGCTAGCTCAGAGCCTGGAGCCTGTTTCGGATCCTGTGTCACTCTCTCTCTCTCTCTGACCCTCCCCTGCTCAAGCTGTCTCTCTCTCTCTCTCACACTCAAAAATAAACAAAACATTAAAAAATGGGATTGTGAGGCTATTACTGACAATATGTGATACTAAATAGTGATACTAAAAGTGAACTGTACATAAAGTTGATCTCTGTTAATTGTAAATCTACGTGTACTTAATAGATCTGACCATTCCCTAAGGTGCCTCCATTCACGGGCCAGGTTTTTTGTTTTTGGTTTTGTGTTTTGTTGTTGTTTGTCTTTTGCTAAACATGAGCTAGCTTTGTGAGCTTGGAGAAGGGTAATGCTTGATCTCAAGCATATTTATTGAAGCAACCTCAGTATTAACTTGTTTCTCTGACTGATTACACATTAGGTACCTTAGAGTTTCAGTGTGGAAACTGACCCTTTAGTCAAGGGCTTATATCCTTCAGTGAAGAAAATTAGTTGAAAATAAATGAATTAAATAAAAAACATTTTGAATGAGGCCTACTGATAAGGGGGTTGAGAACTGTGCAGTTGGAAAGCAAAATAGGTGAAAATGCCCTACCTTTGAGAAGGCATTTGTCAGGCATTCAAATTTGGAAATGTAACAGATAGGGGAAAAATGGAAATTATAGCAGAACAGATTTCCAAAAAGCTGGTTGTGGTTGCTTTTTGTTCTTACACAAAGTCAGAGGCACTCACATTAAATAAAACCTATTTTTTCATTTGAAAGTGGGTTATTTGCCAAATTTTAATATATGAGTTGACCAAGCTTAGCAAGTGGTCTATATGCAAATACATTCAGATACACAGTAGATACTTTAACTTTTCTTTTTAGGTTTTTAATTGATTTGGTCATCCAGACATACCCTATTAAAATAAAGAAAATGTATTTTCATCGTATTAAAGAGAATTAAATACCTAGTGATATATAAGGAAGCGAAAGTAAAGGAAGATATGGTGAAATTCTGCTTGATAGATTTTTCAAATCATCAATGTATAGAACATTCAAGAATTAATGGTAGAAAATAATATTAGGACAATTATTTGTCTATTTGCATGCAAACTGGTGAGAATGGTTTACAAGCTTAGGTGGTCCTAATCTGTTTTTATTTTAAATATCTAATATTGCCGCTTAAGATTTTTATCTGTCCAGCACTTGCATAAAGGTGCTTATTGAATTTAGCCATTGTACATGTATTAAGTGAAATTTTTAAGGAAGAAAGAAGCATTCAGGATTATTAAGCCATTTTTTTTATTAGAAAGAATGTGTCCTAGTACATATTTACCTTTCAAGATAGACTATAGTAAGTCACAGTGATGAAAAGAAACAAGGCTCTATAAAACGCATTAAGAGGGGATCAATTCTCTGCCAGAACATCATGGATGCTGGGTAGTTCACTATGTCAATAAAAACATAACCACATCTCAAAGGATTTTCTATTGTTATAGTGGTCTACAAATCTATGTGAAAGGCTTAGATGAAGACAAAACATGCCTGCTGAGCTCCTGTATTACCAATCTCAAGACTCTCAAAATTGTGTTTCCTCTAATTACTACAAAATAATAGGCAGTGTTGGGTTTAAGTTTCATTTCTACAAGTGTGCTTTCTCTGTTACTTTGACCTTGAAATGTCCATCATGCCATTGGACACATTTGGGAGAATAAGGACTTTCCGGTTCCAGGGTGCCTAGCCTTTAAATCTTCATCTTATTTTACCCTTAGCCCTTTCTATTGCTGTTACAAATTCTGGTTCCATGGCAAGAATGGATTTCATGCCACCTGAAGAGAGGAAAATGCTTTTATGAGAAGATGTCAGTTGGATTCTTTCCCAATTTGAGCTGGGAAAATTAGACTTGTTTATATATATGTTGGACTAGTCTAAGGAAAACAACGATAGTAATAGGAAGAAGCTGTTTTGAGTTTGTAGCAATAGCTAAATTTTGTGCTGCCAAACTGAAAAAGGAACCATCACTGACTATACTGACACGGAATAACAGAAAATAGAAGGAAGAACCATTAAAGGATTAGGCATGTAGTCAAGGGAATTAAGTTTAAGTCACCGCCATTAGGAATTTAATGTGTAAAGCATGTCAGGTAAATTATGATAACTAAGAACCTCATTTTATTTCCCGTCTGTAAAATGAGCTGCAATGGCTGTTCAGTTCATTTCAGGTTTGTTGAGAGTACTAATAAAAAGATGTTTTAAAATGGATTTATTATTGCTGGCCTTCAAAGACTATCTTGCTACAATTATAGGTCAGGATAAAATGCCTTGGTGAATTCTGTAGGTTGAAAAAAAATTACCACTAATTGCAATATTGAAACTATAATAGTTCTGGTGAATGTCAATCTCAGAAAAATCTGACAATTGCACTCAGAGATCTCTCTCTCTCTTTTCCTCCCCTCCCTCTCTCCTTCCTCTCTTTTTTCCTTCATTCAGAAGATCATTTTGCTAGGATCTTGATTCATCAGAGTTGGGGAAGAGTGAGAACAGAATGCAGTGAAGAAATTTGCATTTTAACCATTTATGACATGTCAAGACATAAGCTGGTTCTTCGTGTGCATAATCTCATTTAATTTCCAAAGCAACCTATGTACTAGATACTATTCATTATCAGTTCAATTTTCCTGATGAACAAGTTAAGGCTTAACAAGGTTATGTAATTCACTCAAAGTTATACAATTAATACATATTTGATGCATGAATCAAATTCTAGTATATGTGATTCTAGAAACAAAATATTCATCCTTTTAGTGTGAAACAAAATATTCATCATTTTAGTGTGTGCACATGGATAATCCTGTTCGGGGCACCTGCAGAGTGTTTATTTGTTGACAGTTTTTTGCACTTGATGACTGATTTAAGCAAGGCACAAGCTAGTTATAAAATATTCCCGTATTAAATATATATATATAAATATAGCGGCACCTGGGTGGCTCTGTTGGTTAAGCGTCTGTCTCTTAATTTTGGCTCAGGTCATGATCCCATGGTCATGGGATCAAACTCTTGGTTGGGCTCTGTGCTGAGCATGAAAACTGCTTAAGATTCTCTCTCTCTCTCTCTTTCTCTCTGTGCCTTTCCCCCACTTGTGCTCTACCCTCTCTCTATATATGTGCAATATTGCCTAGAGAAGAAGGATGAATTAATTTATTATTGGTGTGTGTTAACTACCTCCTATCTCTAGTCTACTTTAAAAATGGTTTATGGACAAAATTAAAGATATTTATCGCAGTTTGAGTAATTGATGATAGATGCTATTCTAGATCTCCTTAACTATAATTAGATGTTGATGAAATTTTACTGGATTTTGTTTTCCTCAAATGAGTATGTGAGTAAAACCAGGATATTATGGGGGCACCTGGGTGGCTCAGTCAATTAAACATCCGACTTCGGCTCAGGTTATTTTCTCACAGTTTGTGAGTTTAAGCCCCGCATTGGGCTCTGTGCTGACAGCTCAGAGCCTGGAGCCTGCTTCAGATTCTGTGTCTCCTCCTCTCTCTGCCCCTCCCATGCTCATGCTCTGTCTCTAATTATAAAAACAAATAAATGAATAATTTTAAAAAGTTAAAGAAAAAACCCAGCATATTATATAGATTGGTCAGTCTGGCTTTAGTCATAGGATATTACTTTCTAAAAATACATATATATTTATTAAAGACATAAATTTTACTATAACTATATATATCTATATAAAATTTTATTTTTATATTTCACTGGGCTATGAGATGCACAGCACTAAGAAAACTAAGAAAACTCTGAATTTCACCTTATGGTATTTTGTTAATTATAGGCCTGGTACCGTATACAGGGCAAAAATAGAATAAGTCAATGTATGATATTCCATCACATTTGAAATTAAGTGATATGATATGTAAAAGATCAAAATTTCAGCTCTTAAATACTTCAATAAAGTAAAATGAACATATAGTAATGAGTTTACCAATTCAGGAATTAACAGGCAATAGTTCTCACAGGTAAAGATTTGAAACTTGATTTATCACTATGAATTTAATAAGCACACTGTCCAAATAGTTCTATTGAAATAAAAACTTTATTTGGTTTCTTTGACATATTTATTACAACATCTATTTAACGCAGTAATTACAAGATCCGGAACAAATGATAAAAAAGAGTATCAGAAAATTTGTGATTTTTAAAAATATTAAAAGTATAAAAATAGTACAACTGCTTAAAATGTTGAAATACACATTATAATATATAAAAGTTAATTTGCCTTTTCATTTCCTTCACTAACTAGGAGAACCAAAGTCAACAATTTGATGTGTATACCTTTAAAGTTTCAAATATGCACATTCAAATATTTTACATACTTAATTATTTTTATAATCATGGAATCATGTGATTCTAATTATTTCTAACTTTTAATGAAAAAATCATAGACAGTCTTTCCTTTTAGTTTATATAAGCATAAACTATTCTTTTTCTAGTTCATGGAGACAGAACACTTTGGTTGTATCAAAATTGATTTAATTATTCCCTGTATTGATAGATATTTAGGTAGTGTGTAATACTATAATGGACATCCTTGAACATACCTCATTTTGTAACTTCTGGTAGATTAATGTCTTTGTTCATCACAAAAATGTTCATAGGCACATCAATTGACCTTGAAAATCTTTGTACTAATCTATAAACATCAGCATTGTTTGAGAATATCATGTTCCCTATATTCTTAACAATGAATACAAATCATTTTGTATTTCACCAATATTATAAGCTGCAAATGCTGTATCTTTGCTTTAGTTTGCATTTTCCTATTCAACGTGAACTCTATGAATCTGTACCTTTTCTTTAAAGTCATTTGAATTATTCTTTAATTTTGTTTCTATAAGTTTAGTCTATTTTTCTCTTTAGTTATATGTTTCTTATTTCTTTATATGGGATATATTAATACAGAAGAACTGACCTTTGTCTGTTTTCATACCATCCATCTTTTTGTGTTTTGTTAATTACCTTTGTTTACATGTAGACTTTTAATGTCTTTGGAGTTATAACCATTTCTATTCATTTGCTAATATTTTTCTTGATGACTTCCATTCTTGTCCTAAGAAAAAAAAGCCTTCCATATTTCTAGATATTAAAAATAAATTTCCCATTTTCTTTTAGTAGTTTTTTAATTTTACATATTTATTTTTTATATTTTTATGTGGAATACATTTGTTTTTGTGTATTTCAAGTCTCTCTAATTATGCACATGTCCTGTTTCATTTAGTAAAGGATCTCTTTTCCTAATATGTGAAAATAATATTTTAAAATGTAATTTATACACACACATATTACTAGTTTACTCCACTAACATATGTATCTTTTCCTGTATATTTTCCCATGCTTTTTACCTTTATATTTGGTAAGATCACCACTACAACATTTTCTTTTCTTTTCCCAAAACAGTCCTCACAAACTTGACCATAACTTTTCTAAGTAAATTATGGCATCAGCTTACCAAACATAAAAACATTGTGGATTTTTATCACTAGAAAAATTTTAATTTATAGACAAGTTAGTGAGAATAGTGACTCTTTTTGTGTTTTATTTTTATTGAGTTGGTTAGATCCTTCAGTGGTAAATGTTTACTCAACACTGAAATTTATTATGTTTATCAGCTAAAGAATGTTTTCTTCTGTTTCTTGTTGGATGAGAATTTTTCAAATTCCAGAAGAATTCTATCAACAGCAATTGATTCATTATCTTATTTTTTAATTTTAATTTTATTAATGCAGTGGATTACAGTGATAGATCATCAAATTTTAAACTATCCTTAATTTCCTAAAATAAATACTAGTTAAGACATTTTTCTTTTACATATTTCTATATTTTTCTTGCCTATGTTTAAAAAAATTGTAACATATAATCCAAATGTGTTATGTCCATCATTAATTTTTCAGTGTTATAATTTTATTCCTTGAAATCAGCATTATACTGACATCACAAAATAAATTTGGAAATGTTCTACCTGTATTGATATTATGAAATATTTTAGTACAATAGAAAACATCAGTCTTGGAAGTTTTTTCTCCCCTAATCTTCTTCAGTTTCTTTCTTGTATGTCTCCTTTCGCTGGTTTCTGGACTCTCTTCTATTCTATTCATCTTTTATTTTTTTCCAGTTCTTTCACCTACATCATATTGCTTCAGTTCTTATATGTGTCAACATCATTTATGAGACATAGCAATGTATTTTGTTTTAAAGTATAGAAAATCCAATTCTAAATATTTTTAAAAATAACACAGACAATGCATGAAGATGTTTTGATCGGGAGCAGGCCATATTTCCCAGAAATTATTCAAGTCTACTTGCCCCTCTCTATGTTGACTTCATTACAGAATCACTTCCTTTCTAATAGCCAAATAGCTGTACATTTCTATACCTGCTTCTCACAGCCAAAGAACCCAATACACTGATATGAACACCATAACATAATACTGACTGACTTGGGGCCAATTCAATACAGCCAAACCATAATGGATGCCTCACTTTAGAGTGGAGGAAGTGATAAAATGACAAAACAGTAAATAAAAAAAATGACCTAAAGAAGTGACCACAATATTTTTTTTTTTAAGTTTAGTTATTTATTTTGAGATTGTCAGTGTGAGTGGGGGAGGGGCAGAGAGAGAGGAAGACAGAGATTCCCAAGCAGGCTCCCCACTGTCTGCACAGAGCTTAATGCAGGGCTTGAACTCAGAAAACCGTGAGATCATGTCCTGAGCCAAAACCGAGAGTCAAACGCATAACCAACTGAGCCACTCAGCTACCTCAACTAAAATATTTATAAGGGTATATCTTTATACTTTGGTGGCTGTTGGGTCATGAGTACTTTTATTGTTTTTTTCTTTAAATAATTTGATTTTAAACATTTTGTCTATACTTGTTTGTATATACTTTTCATTAAATTTTCAAATCAACTTGTTATAAAAAATCTTTCTAAAAATCCTGGTTAAATTTAGACAGTAGTACTAATAATTAACAGAGCTAGATACTAGAATTATAGTTGATAGCCGAAATTTCTCATAATTCTAGATTTCTAAAATTAACCATAGTTCATAAGAATCATTAGGGGAATGGGGTGCCTGGGTGGCTCAGTCGGTTGAGAGTCCGACTTCAGCTCAGGTCATGATCTCACGGTTCACGCGTTCAAGCCCTGTGTCGGGCTCTGTGCTGACAGCTGGCTCAGAGCCTGGAGGCTGCCTCAGATTCTGTATATCCCTTTCCCTGAAACTTCCCTGCTCTTGCTGTCTTTCTTTCTCTATCAGAAATAAAGAAAACATTAAAAAAATCATTGGGGGAGTGAATCATTTTCCATGCAATTATGAAAATATAAAACTTAACTGATTATTAATATTTCTCCCTTTGCAGTTTGAATGGAAAAAGCAAAAATTGTAAGTAATTAAGAATTGCTGATTTGATTGCTTTTTTATTAACAGAGTCTATGAGAACTTTGATAGTTGTTTCATGCTGAGGCCTTATGAAATTACAAAAATTACAGTAAATAGTAAGGATTATTCTAGGATTTCAGATATAGTCAAACTTATATATGGTTTATAGGCCTTTCAATGATATATAGTAAAAAATGGATTATTTATTGCTTTACTGTATGCCATAGAGAACTAAAAGAATCTATATATTTTAGTGATGACTTCAGTTTGCCTCAAACATTGTAGCCCATCTGAATCTCCTTTGAGCTTAGAACATAGCTTCTTCTTTTGTTTTGTTTTCGTTTCCTTAAAAAAGGAAATAGAGGAACAAAAAATTTAAGTTAAATTCCAGATGGTGGTGGCTTATTTTTATATTTTCAGAACTATTTCACTGTGGTTTCTCAGTGCTTATGCTATTTTGTGGATTCTTTTTGGGAATTCCCTTGTCTGAAATATATTCACTGGCCATAGAAATGTCCCCTTATTCTATCAGTCACCTCTACCCTCCACCTTAAAAAAAAAAAAAAGAGTGATTCTCATAAGACAAAGTTATTATTATAAATCTAATGAGAAAATTCAGCACAAGTCCAGCTGAAAAGTTCAAAAAAATATTCATTCATTCATGAATTCATCCATAAGACATTAGGAGAAAGTATGAAATTAGAAACTCTGTTTATTTTTTATTTTAATTTTTTTTGAGACAGAGAGCAAGAGAGAGAGAGAGCACACGAATGTAAGTGAAGAGAGGGTCAGAGGAAGAGACAGAGAATTTTAAGCGGGATCCATGCTCAGTTCAGATCCTGACATGGGTCTCTATCCCAGGACTCTGGGATCATGACCTGAGCCAAAATCAAGAATCGGGCCGAAATCAAGAGTGGGGTACTAAACTGACCGAGCCACTCAGGCACTCCAGGAGCTCTGTTTAATACCGTGGAAACTCAGACATACCAACCAAGAAGCTAATGTACCACAAACTGTGGTTGTGTATTCCATACCTTCATCAAGGATATAATGTAGCAACTAACTCTAGAAGAGTTACAGGTGAAATGTGTGGTGGATCAAATTAATATACTTTCGTCTTTCCAGAACATTCTATTCTTTCTTTCTTACTCTGGTAAAAGAAGCCCTCTTTCATGTACAAAAAATTCACTCCAGGAGGTTTTGGAGAGTGTGTTTTGGCTAATAGAGTTGGACAATCGGGCCAATCTATGTTCCCATCCGTTTGGCCTCACAGATTAATCCAGACAGATTAATTAGTGTCATCCAAGGGTCACTCACTGTGGTGAGAAGTAAGATGCTTTCTTTCTGTTGTTGCTAAGCTGATTCAATGTAGGACTGCATCTGCTGCATTTCCTACATATAGAGAATCTGCTTGAAAACAAAACTGACTCAATGAGAAACAGTGGTGAAAGACAAAAAGAGAGAAACAATAATTCTGAGATGCTGATACCATTTATAAAGCGGACCCTGCCATTTCTGTGAAGATCAATCTCTGTTTTTTTATTGTATGTGTTAATAATATCCCTTCTGGGCTTAAAATAATTTATGTTGGGTTTTTGTTACTTGCAATCAGAGCCCAATAGTTTCATTACTACTTAGAAAAGAGACTTAGAGAAAAGTACTTCTGTAAGAAAGTGTCACAGGAGACTCCATGAGGGATCTATTATTTAATGTATTTATTTATTCAGTAATATGAAGTGAGATCCTCTGTGCCTTGCAGTGTGGCAGTTGCTAAATGTCTATCACCCCAGAACACAGACATGGTCCTGCCTTTATTAACTGATGGCTATGGCAGGGAAAGTAACATAGAAGCATTTTCTTTTTTAAGTAGCACAATCTGACAAGGGCCCTTTAGGAAATAAGCAAGATGCATTGATTGAGATCAGGTAGTCAAGAAAGGTTTCAGAAGAGGAGGTGACATTTATACTTGACCTGAAGAATGAGAAGGGACTGTCCATGCAGAGATGGTGGAGAAGGGGAGGACTGTGTATGTACTTAGATATGGGGGTGGTGTGCAAACAATTATATAAAACAACACACAAAGGATATTTATTACAATAAAGTCAACTTGTATGGATTCAGGCTTCTGAACAATTTTTGTGTAAAGGCCATATCTACTTTTCCAGAACCCTGGGCAATTCATTTCATGCTGGTGATTTTTAGATTCACTGCATTAGAATTTCCTTGGGTTTTATTTATTGTTATTAGCATTAATAGTATTAGCTAACTGAGTTGGTAACACACTTCTATAAGTCCCGTTGTCTATGAGATGAGAATTTTGTGATGGATCAGGGCTGTTTCTGGGGTGGGGGGTGGGAATCTTCAATATTCAAAGAGTTGAAGGACTCTCTAAAACAGAAACTGTGTAGTTGTAAATTTCAAATGGTTGTAATTCTCTATGTACCTCATTTTGCAGCTTAGATCCATCCCAGCAAGTTTTAGTAAAAATGGTCTTGCTTAGTCATTTCACACAAACATAATTTCTTTAGGTCACTAATATTCTGTCCAGTTTATTGCTGACCGCACCATTTTTAGTCTAACAATAGTTGGAGGAGAGAATGGGGGGAGAGAGGAAGAAAGGGACAAAAAATAAGAAAGAATACTTGATACATTTGAGGCACATCCTTGGATGAACTCTTACTAGCATTTTCTCTCTCGCCTGGTTCTGCAGAGTAAGCAAGTTAATTCCTGCCCTGAAATCATTTTGTGAAAGGTTTACATCTTGACATCTGCTGAGTCATAACATCAAAATGGTTTTCCCATGTTGATTGTAAGATAAATCAGGTAGACTCTTTGGTAGTAGTATTGATTCTGCATTAATCATTCAATTCCCCGTGCAACTTTTCTAAAGCGTATGAGCCTGTTATCTTTTCCAGAAGGATGAGGTAGAAATGTGTGCTTATATAGATATGAAAGTAACACTGGTAAATCTAAGTTTTTTGTAAGTTGTAAAATGAATGTATAACTTTTTGCTGTTGGTTGGTTTTCTTTATTTTACCTGATTGGTCCTCAAGCTTTCGTGTGTTAAAATTTTTATTGTTTGATTTATAATGTTTTATACTACTGAATACTGGCAAATACTGGTGAATACTCTGTTGACTCTCTAACTTAATTACATAAATAGTAAAGGTAAGAGACTCTTTCAGCTACTGGTATCCTAACATACTAATGTTTCTTCAGTTTCTAGCATCATAGAGGAGGATAAATGCAAACTTTTATTATAAATTCAATTTATAAAAGTAACAAAAAACAAGACAATAGAAAATGTTTGCCTTCAACAAGTAAATTACCTCTTAATGTAAAAGAAATGACTTCTCTTTTAAAGCCTAGCATTTTATGTTCTAGGTTTTAAACCACTTCCTTGGGGGTACAGCTCAGTGGTAGAGCATTTGACTGCACTTCCTTGGGGTAAGGTGGACCACTTGATTAGTTTTATTCTATTTATTTACTTTAGTAATCACTATGGTAACTAAAGCAATGCATGCTAATTTGAAAGAATATTTGGAAATAAATATAATGCAAGGAATAGAGTACTTAGCTTTTGATTAGGGCATAGACAATAACAAGTGATTGTCTCTTTCCCCCTAACAATCAAAATAAGACAAATAAACTACAAATAATAATAGTTTTTCTGAGCATATCAGAGAGTTCCAGATACAAAGAAACCATGATATGGCCTCCGGAAAGTTATTAGTTTTTTATAAAACACAGGATATTGACATATCTTCGCAGAATGAGGAGAGAATGAGGAATTTGTTATTAATGGGAGTAGGAAGAAGCAAGCTGGATTTTTAATATATTTCTATGTATATGATGTATTTTGGCTTACAAGAAAAATTAGAATTTCAAGGAACCCCCAACATAGAGTAAGTCTACACTCATTCACCAAGTCTTCCATGAGTCTTCACTATTTGCTTTAAGGCAGCATGACAAGGGCTGGGGTACAAAACAGGGGGATTGAGAAAGAGACCGTCACTAAGGCTTATGTGGCCTCACACAAATACAAAGAAACCGCCTTTCAAGGATGGAAATGAGCAGAATGTCTAAGGAAATAAATCCAAGACACACAGAAGTTACCTGAGAAGGAATAGAAACAAAGCAATGATGTATCAGGTAGAGAAGTCTTTCTAAGGATGCAAAGCCTAAAGCAAGTTTTGAGACCCAAGGAAACTCCCCAGAAACCGAAGACTCTATTTTAGTAGAAATCACAGAGAAGTATTCCACAATTTGGAAAGCTGGCAGTTCAGCTATTATTATCTTGAGAATCTCACATGTTCTCAGATCCCAAGCCTCACAGAAGGAAAAAGAACAGTGCTCAATTTCTAAAACATGAGGAAGCAGAAGTGAAACAACACAGCTACAGCCACTCAAATTGGGTGTGACAAAAAGGCCAGGCCTAGCTCAGTACCAGTGAAACTGAATGAGGCCCCAATAACAGCAGTTTGTTACAAGAAGGTACATTCATTTTTTTCTAAATTTAACTATAATTAATTTTTGTCATTCTATTATTTTACACAAAGACAATCATATAATAACAAATTTACAAAACCTCACAAAGAATCAGAAGCAGAAACAGAAAGAGAGAGAGATTCAAAGTAAAAAAAAATAGTCAATAAAAGTAGACACAGAGGGGCACCTGGGTGGCTCAGTAGGTTGAGTGCCCAACTTTTGATTTTGGCTCAGGTCATGATCACAGAGTTGTAGGATCAAATCCTGCATCAGGCTCTGCATTGAGCATGGAGCCTGCTTGATATTCTCTCCCTTTCTTGGTCTCCCCCCCTCTCTCTCCTCATGTGCATACTCTCTCTCTCTCTCTCCAAAAAACAAAAAGTATATGCAGAGATATCTCGATATTAAAATTATCATTCAATGACTTAAAAATAAGTGTTATTAAAAAAGAAAGAACCTCTAGAAATTGTGAGGAAGTGTTCTTAAAAGAAATAAATAAAAATAGGCAAAAAAGCAACTGATGAAAGTACTAAAGGATACAGTTGAAAATGTGAGAAATATAAGTATATAAGACATTTTATTTTATTTTTTCCAAATTTTAATTTAAATTCTAGTTAGTAAACATATAGTGCAATATTGCTTTCAGGAGTAGAATTCAGTGATTCATCACTTAGGTACAGCACCAAGTGCTCACCATAACAAGTATATAGGGAATTTTAGCAGAAACATAGAAACTTTGAAGAAAAAAAAGGAAATAAATGGAAATGTTTCAAATGAAAATTATAACATCTGAAATAATAATTCATCACACGGGTTTAATAGCACATTGACTTCAGTACAGAAAAGAATTACAGAATTTGAATACAGAATAATAGAAAGTATCAAGTAGAAACATAAAGAGGAGAAAAAATGTGGAAAAAGAGAACAAAGAACAGATCTGTCAGAGATCAAATGCCCTAACATGTATGTAATGGGATCCCCATAAAGAAAGGAAATTGAAAATGGTGAAGACAATATAGTTCAAGAGATAATGAAACAACACCATGGATATATCCCCAAATCACTATATTGATCAGAGTAACTCACACACACACACACACACACACTCACTCACACACACAAGATCACCTCTATCATTCCATTTCTATAACCTCCAAGAACAAATGAAATTGATTTATGATGATCAAAGATAGGAAATGATTGCATCACAAAAGGCAGGGAAGAGAGAAAAGGGGCAAAATGATTTTTCTTTGGTGATAAAAAAAATATATCTTGTAACCTGTGTGTTTTCAAAGCCACATAGAATTGTTGAACTGAACTGAACACTAAGGATATGTGTGTGAGTTTTCAGTTTTAAAAAAATGATAAGCAGAGAAAATAAACAACTTTATAGAATGATCACCCAGAAAATACCATGATTGATTCTTTTTGCAGTTCACTCTTTTAATGGGGATACATATTACAATAACAATAATGAAAATGTTTTATATATCTACTTAACATGGTTCCACACAAGCATATTTCTACTCACGTGCCCAAGGAGATAAATAAAAAAGAGGAAAATTTGAAATGTATCTAGGATTAAAATAGGAGAAAACTACATGTCTATCTATTTCAACAAAGGAACCGGGCACATGCTGTTTAACTTAAGATGTTGCCAAAATTAGCTTACAGAAAAGAATAAGGTGAGAAAAAGAATGAGGGTTTCTTTTGGGAGTCCAAGGAAAAGGAATACAATGAAAACTTCTGAGGGGCTTAACCCAGAAACTAGGCTATTTAACCACATACCCTGTACCCTTTATTGAACTTGGGTCATATTTGTCTCACTATATCATCTTAATTCACTCAGACTTCCATTTTCTTAATGTTTTCTTTGTTATGATGACTGGTTTCTTTTCAGGATTGACTGAAGTCCCAGGTTAAATATTGTCATGAATTTATTTATTAGATGACTCTATATAATAGTGTTAAAGCCATAAATTTTGCTATAACTCTTTGGTTTCTGCCCACTCTGTTTCTGACCTATATAGCTTCTTAAACTAGTAAAATATTAAGTGTCAACAGAAAGAAATGGGCTCAGCATAAAAATCAAATTGAATGTAGCTGCAGTACACAGGGCAAGACAAGGTATAGACCCACAGCCTATTTAAGAGTATTATTCATCCCCAGAATTGCAGGACTTTGAAACATTTGCCCAGAAAATTACAGAATGGCTGAAACCAGTAATTGGTATGTGCCTCTGTGATGTTTAATGCTGGCTTCTTGTCTTTCCCTGTTTCACTGGTCTACTGTGTGTTGGAAGATGGGGGCGTAGGGGGGGGATGATGTGTTATTTTACTTCATATTTCTCCTTACCAAGGAGATACACATACGAAGCTAAGATAGATGATGAATTCTTGGGCTTGGAGGCTGTAGACATGGTTAGATAAGAAGAGACTTTTGGGGTCTTGAAAAGTAGTAAGTGTATTTTGCCTATGGGGACACCAATGAAGACTATGGTAACTGATTGCTATTCTGGCACAACTTAATTGCCCCTTTTATACACACTCATTTGCCCTGTAATATTGTATTCTGCATCCATACACTCTGGGATGGCCTTTCAACTTGTTTGCACTAATGGGACATTGCAGAAGTTAACCATGTGCAGGTTCTGTGTTTAGAAAGGTTTTGCATGTTTAGCCTGATTTCTTGTGCTTTTGAGCTTGTTTTCACCTACTCTTCAGCTTTGCCATAAGAACATGCCAGGTGGCTTTTGACAGGCTATGAGAGACAAAGGGAAATAAGACAAAGAAATAGAACCAATGTGATTCAATTGACAGCCAGCCATGTCCCTAGGCAGAGGTGCCCACCTGATTCACAGCTAATCTAAGATTCATGATGAAGCCAAACCAAGAAGTACCTGATCTACTGGCACTAAAAAAAAAAAAAAAAAAAAAAAAAAAAAAAGAGGGAAAAATAAAAATNCCACGAACCGCGAGATCATGACCCAAGCGAAAGTCGGACGCTTAACCGACTAAGCCACCCAGGCGCTCCTAAATATTGTTTGAAGACATTAAATTTTTAGATAGTTATTCAACAATTCTAAGAGTAATATCCAAATTCTCTTTTGTTGTATTACCCTCATTCTCAGAAGCCATATCTCATTGACAGAGTTACTTCATATCCTAATTTTAAATTCTTATCAATTTCCTACTCTCCCTAAATTAGTTCATCTCAGTTAAGATATCCATCTTCTGAAATATAAGGTATGCTGAGGGAAGGAGATCAGGTAGTGAATAGTACATTGTTGCCTCTAAAATGGTAGGAAGATTATATTCTAAAGAAGAGTAGATAACCAAGGAGAAAAAGTGTGGCCATTTTTTCCCTATTAGATTATATTAGAACTACTTTTGTACTATTTACAAACTAAAAAGAAAAGTCAGTAATTAAAAAATATATATATGTATATATTTCACAGTTTTTATTCTTTGGTCACAATGCAAACATTAAGAAATAAGTACATTACTGTATAATTATATTTAAGTTTAAGATATTTGGTTTCCCAGAATTCATTGGGGATCAGGGAATGCTGCTATATCATTATTTTGTTAAATACACATTTGAACAATTATGGGAGAATTTGGAAGGGAAATAATAATAACAACATTGCACATCTAAATTAGCAAAGTTGATCTTTCCTCATAGATAATTATAAATATTTCCATTTAAAAAATGGATAAAAAAGTAAAGTAGATAAAAAATAGAAAACAACAGAATTAAACAGTAGAAAAATAACAAAATAAAACCTAACCCAAAACAATATAATGTTGTGAAAAATAATGAAGATTTTTAAAAATTACAGAAATTAGGGGCACCTGGTGGCTCAGTCAGTTGAATGTCTGACTTCAGCTCAGGTCATGATCTCATGGTTGAGTTCAAGCCCTGCATCAGGTTCTGTGCTGACAGCTTGGAGCCTGGAGACTGCTTCAGATCCTGTGTCTCCCTCTCTGTCTGCCCCTCCCCCACTTGCACTCTGTCTCTATCAAAAATAAATAAACATTAAAAAATTTACTTTAGTCCAGGAAATTAGTAAAATACAAAGTGGGAAGTCAGTGGTCAACAGAGCAAAGGAAAATGTATAAATAACTCTAACACATGGCACACTGCAAAACAGTAGATGCATTTTTAACAAATATAACAGAAAAAATGGGAAAATACAAAGATAACAAAGTAGAAAGAAGATTCAACTAAATAGAGTTTGAAGAAATTATTAAATAAAATAAACACACCTTCAGGTATAGATTGGCAAAGTAAATATTTCTTCACCCAGTTCTGAAAGCACTAAGAAAGAAGAGGAAAACAGAGACTGATATTCCATCTTCAGTGATAATAGAATTTAAAAATAAAATACATGCTAAACATAAAATGTAGTAAAAAATAGAAAAAAAAGAAAAAAGCAGGCAGTAGAGTGAAACATTTAATAGGGTGAAGAGGGACACCACATGGAGACTTCTTTGAGAGCGCAGGCATCTCCACAGTAGGCAGCACAAAGAAGGGCAGAGCCCAGAAGTACCTGTGCAGGTAGGTCCAGCATTAAGGATCTAGCTATGGAGCCTCCTAGACTTGGCTGAACCCACAGCATGTCAAGGGAAGGAGTGCTGATGGAGGCCTGGGATCAACACCGTGATTCATAGGGATGCCTGGGTGGCTCATTTGGTTAAGCATCTGATCTTGTGGTTCATGGGTTGGAGCCCCACATCAGGCTCTGTGCTGACAGCCTTCTTCAGATTCTGTGTCTCTCTCTGTCTCTGCTCCTCTTTCTCTCTCAAATATGAATAAACATTTAAAAATTAAAAAAAAAAAAGACAGAGACTCATAGACATGCCATCTGGCCAAATGTGTCACACTACATAGGAAAATTTGTGAATGGTGAGTGACCCGTGGGTAGGGTTTTCAGAAAAAAGAAAAGAAAAGAAAGAAAGAAAGAAAGAAAGAAAGAAAGAAAGAAAGAAAGAAAGAAAGAAAGAAAGAAAGAAAGAAAGAAAAGAAAGAAAGAAAGAAACATAGAAAACCCAGGTAGGTTAAGTTTGAATTTCGGGTTTAATAAAAAGGATACTAGTAGTATAAATATGGTCCAAATATTGCATGAGACATTCTTACACACACACACACATACACACAAGCTATTGTTTATCTGAAATTCAACTTAAATTTGGGTATTCTGTATTTTTATTTGCTAACTTTGGCAACCTACTTATGGGTACTCATTTTTCTTTGTCAATTCAAACAATATAATGATCTATTAGAGACATTGAAATCCCTGATTCAAATAGAGGTTTCTCTGTGAGCCACTTTTTACTCGTGAAGGTATTTGTTCTGGCTCCTCCTTAATACCAACTGATGACAAAATATTACTTATTTGGGAAGAATTCACTATATATATAAATAAGTAGTAGTAAAATAAACAAGCCTATGAACTTAGGTTCTATACAAAAGCACCATTAGGAAAATCCGGGGTGAGGGAAGCAAAAAAGGATGGGAAAGGAAAATAGGACTTATGTAACAGTGAGAATTTACCAGAAATTGAAAATCAGGAAATATTTCCCAACTCATTCTGAGGCCATCATCATCAGACGAAAACCTATTATACACGCACACACACAGCTAGTGACCAATACATCCTATAGACATAGATTCAAAATATCCAAATTTTCAAAATGTCTAAATTTTAGTAAATTGACTCCAACAATATGCAAAATGGATATTACATCATGACATTATGGCATCTAGCTAAGGAGTGCAAAGTTAATTTAATATTAAAAAATCAACAATGTGAAAGAGGATTCTGGAAGATGATGAAGGAAGAAGTGCCAGAAATCTGTGTCCTCAGCTAGACGACAATTGCATAGCAAGAATTTATCTGATACAACTATTTTAGAACTCTGGAGTCTATTGAACTCTTACAACTTCCTGGGGAAGACTTGGAGAGTAAATTGTGGTTCATTTCAGTCAATTTCAGCTCTTAGCACAGTAGTGGCTTTCAACCTCCCTGACCCTAGCCATATGGCAAGCAGCCATGCACAGGTTACTAGAGCAGCTTGCACACAGCTTGCAGGATCCAGAATGAACAAAAAGGACCCTGTCCTCCAAATACTGGGAATCTGTTTCCTGACAACTGATCACTTCTGATTACAGAGATGTAGCCAAAGAGGTGAGCAGATTACTATTCTTGCAGCTCTCTGCTCCCCTATATTTGTCAGCCTCTCCATGTGTAACTGAGGTGACTTCCAGGGGGTTTCATCTAAAGATCCAGTGCCCAGAGCTTACCCCCATCCCGCTTTCAATTTTCTCTTTATCCTCTTTTTGGGAGCTAGATACTAAAAGCTAGGTCATTCTAAAGCAACTGCATATAAGGGAAAAATTAAAAAGTGATTATGTATACCCAGGGAGGGTCTCAGAAAAGACCTGAGAAGACCTTAAATTTATATCACAAGCTAATCTTAAGCACAGAGATAGCCTACAATAAACAAACAAACAAACAAGTACATACATACATACATACACACAAATAAAACCTGGCGAAAGGGAGAATCTGATTTCCTGAGTTGCCTTATTATTAGATTTGTACACCCATATTCACAGCGGCATTATTCACAATAGCTTAATGGTAGAAGTGTTACAGGAGTGTGGGAGGGACACTGGTCCTTGTCTCATAGAGTCAAAGAATGAATCTTGCCGACAACAGAGAGTGAGGAAAGCCAGAGTTTATTGAGGGAAAGTACAAAGCTCTCAAGAGTGAGAGGCATCCCTAGTGGGTAGCCACTAAGGATTTTTGTTCCTGACTTTTTATTGAGACCTTATCAGAAGGTTCCTGAGATATCATGTATGAGGCAAGTCCAGAAACCTAGCTTGGGCAGGTCCAGAACATGTTTATCTTATCTTCTATTTCCCCAAACTCCGCTGCCACTTCCGCAGCTTCCCACTTGCAGCGGCAGTCTGTCTCCCTGACGGTCCCTTATCTTTCCTTGCCTAGTGTTAACCCTCTCCCTACTCAGAAGCAACCTCAGTGTCCATTGACTAATAAATGAAGCATAGTATACACACACAATGGACTATTGTTTAGTCTTTTTTTAAAGTTTATTTATTTATTTTGAGGGGGAGAGAGAGAGGGGAGAGGCAGAGAGAGAGGGAGAGAGAGAATGCAGCAGGCTCTGAGCTGTCAGCATAGAGCCCAACTCGGGGCTCAAACTCACGAATCATGAGACCATAACCTGAGTCGAATCAGGAGTTGGAGGCTTAACTGACTAATACACACAGGCACTAAATATCCTTAAATAATAATAATTTAAAAATAAAATAATAATTAATACAAATGAAATAATAATACATAATAATAATAAAACCTAAATATTATTCTGTTAAATGGGAAAGGGATTCTGGCATATGCTACTTCTTGAATGAATGGTGAGGACATTGTGCTAAGTTAAATATGCCAGTCAGAAAAAGACAAGTACTGTATGATTTTACTTGCATGAAGTACTTAAAATAGTCACAGTCATGGAGACAAGAAACAGAATGGTGGTTGCCAGGGACTATGGGAGAGGGGAATGGAGAATTACTGTTTAACGGGCACAGACTTTGTTTTGCAAGATGAAAAGCGTTACAGAAATGGAGGGACAACATCACGAACATAGGTGAGCTGTACACTTAGACATGGTTACAATAGTAGATTTTATGTTGTGTGTATTTACTACAATAAAAACATAGGAAAAATCAATAGTTCAATTAACCATTATTAACAAACTAAAAAAAAATCTCAATAGACACACAAAAGAGCATTACCAACCCACTATCCATTTCTGATCAACTCATTTGGGTAAGTAGTATAGAGGAGACTTCTTCAGTCTTCAAGCTGATTAAAAGGTATCTACAAAAATATTACAATTATCATACTTCATGGTAAAAGACTAGATCCTTCACTCATAAGATCTGAAACAAGTCAAGGGTATCTCTTCCTACCACTCTTATTCTGCTATGCTAAAATATCTGGTTGTGCAAATAAGAGTATACAAATTAGGAAAGGAAGAAGTAAGACTAAAAATCAAAGTCTGTGACTAAAAATAATGAATGACTATACAAAGGAGTCAGTAGCCATTTGTGTCATTGTAACATGGCAAATTCAATAATTTAATCATGTTTAAACTGATGAAAACTGAGGTTTATTCATTCAACAAATATTCACGAAGCATCAAGAATAGTAAATCAAGGGGCCCCTAGTTGGCTCACTTGGTTGGGTGACCAAATCTTGGTTTCAGCTCAGGGGCTCAGGTGATGATCTCATGGCCATGGGATTGAGCCCCGCAGTGATCCCCCTGCTTGGGATTCTCTCTCTCCCTCTCTCTCTCCCCTTCCCCTTCTCACTCATATGCATGCACCTGCATTTTCTCTTTCTCAAAATGAATAAATAAACTTAAAAAAAACTCTTTACAAAAAGAATAGTACATCAAGTATTATAAGCAATATGCCTTTTGAAAAATAGTAAATAAAAAACTCTGCTTGTTACAGCTTGTATTCTAGTAGGTGAGGGCAGATAAAATGCAAAATAAATACACATAAAAAGTATTATAGAAGACAGGAAGTGCTATGCAGAAAGTACAGTGGGGAAGGAGACTATATGTGGGGGCATTTGTTAACTTCATAGGGTGATCAGAGATACCTCTCCTGATAGCACTGCGCATCTAGCTGGTGAAGTGTGGATGTGTCTTCTCCACTCATCTGCTTCACTTTAATGACTTCTGGGCTGGGAGAAGATGGAGAGATGTTGAAGTAATATGCACGTGGAGTTTCTCCACTGTCTTTCATATTTGTTTATTCACTGGAGAGTATGGAGATACTGAATCATAATTAAGAGTAAAAAAAAGAATGAAGCACAATTTCCACCATTTAAGGATGGGTGTGTTGTCAAGAGTGTATCCAGTTCCTTCTGTATTATTCTCACTACTCTCAAAAAAAAAAAAAAAAAAAAGGAAAAAGAGATACTTCTCTCAGAATTTTCACAAGTAAAAAAGTAGTGTACTTTCAAGCAGTAAAGAAGTCTAGGCAAGCATGTTATCATGTACTTTCTTTTTTTCTATTTATTATTTTAAAAAATTTAAAGTTTATTTATTTTTGAGAGAGAGAGAGAGAGAGGCAGTGCCAGCGGGGGAGGGACAGAGAGAGAGGGAGACACAGGATCTGAAGTAGACTCCAAGCTCCAAGATGTCATTGCAGAGCCCACCTGGGGGCTCAGACTCATGAACCCAAACTGTGAGATCATGACCTGAGTCGAAGTTGGACGCTTAACTGACTCAACTACTCAGGCACCCCTACTTTCTTTTTTTAAAGCAACATTGTGATTGGGAAGTTAGTTCCTCAACTGTTACCTATCAAGCTGTGCTCAATCCTCAGGCACATCTGTCTTAGAAATAGCATCAGACTGTGCTCTTGAGCCTCTGTCCTTACACTGATCAGATTGGCAGTGTTCTTGTTAACTTTGAAGTGAATGCACTTGATGTTTTCATGGTGAGCCCAGTGAGAATGGTACAAGATTCTTGCTTCCCCAATGACACCTGGTGTCCATCTGCAGCACCACATTATTTATGTGACTGTAGGGCAGGAAAATGGACTCTTTCAGGAATAAGAAAGACATTTAAGGAAAACAAACAAAATGCTTTTTGACATTTGGCATGTAAAATATAGATATAAACATTTGCTTTATTCTTACCGTTCCCTAAACCTAAGCTGTGTTTTAGTACCTTCCAATTTAAATTCAAGTACTTTCTTGTAGTTCATAAGATGGTACAATATGGAAAATGGAATGACTGTAATGACCTAACCTTTAATAGTGGCTCTCTTTTAGGATGTGAAAAAATGATTCCTTGTTTTAGCCCTTCTCTACATTTCTATGTTGTGCAAACTTCCAGTAACAGCTATTTATTAGTTTTGTAATGGGAAAAAGTCTTTATTAACATAGTTTATATTCACATGATAGCCTCCTTTTGTTCAAATTATGAACTTAAATATTATCAAGAATCGTATTAAGAAACAGTACTTAAGTGCTTTCTATGTCCGGGCACCTCAAATATTTGATTACTCTAAATTCCTGCCAATTTTGTCTTCTAAATGTATCTTACTGTGTCTCCAATCTCTGCCTCTTTCACTGACACCAGTGTCTTGCCCTTATTTAAATTGCAGACCATGGATGAGCAACCTAGACCTCACACGGAATATTCAAAGGGCAGTACAGGAGACAGAACTGAAAAACCCAAGTTCATCATGAAGAGTATCTAACTTGACTTAGATCATAATAATGAACTTATTTTGCCAAAGATAATCAGTGATCTGTAACAGAAACACAGGAAGATGCCCTTGTTCAGTGTGGAACAATTGAGAAGAATATAGTGATGATGGCAACAATAAATTACTAGCATTTATTGGAAGAGGCAGTGGGGGAGAGGGGAAGGAAGGAGAGAAAAATTAGTGAGTAGGTGGAATTCAACAATCAAAAAGGCTTCATATAGAACAATTTATCTTAATCTCACAAATTTTACTACAACGGCTATCTATTTCAGACACAATTTTTTCTTTTCTTTCTTTCTTCCTTTCTTCCTCTCTCTCTCTCCCTCTCTCTCTCTCTCTTTCCCTTCTTTCCTTCCTTCCTTATTTTCTTTCTTTCTTTCTTTCTTTCTTTCTTTCTTTCTTTCTTTCTTTCTTCAGTTCACCTTGGGACTTATGGAGTTTATGGAACTGTCCCTTGAAATCTTAGTCTGGCTTAGCTGTCCGAAAGGATTACATTTAAAATAGTATAAAGCTTTATTTTATTTACCCTTTATCTCTTTTTAGATTTTCATTTGGAGCCAAGATGGTTGCCAGCATGTTCAGTGTGTAAATATGTTACTGACAATCTCAAGTGGGGAAATGTCTATCTGCCGGGAGCCGCACTGGCCTCTCTGGATGGCAGTCACAGCAAGGAAATGGCAATGTTTGCACAGCTCCTGCCATGAGAAAAAAAAACTGGTATGTCCTTCTGTTACTACTGGCTCATGTTGGAAATAAGCCTGCTGGTATTGACCAGGCCTCACAATATTCCATATCAGACCCATATTCTGAACACAGATACCTCATAAGGAAAAGCATATTCCTGCCTTTACAAAAGAGATTTTAGATAAAAGCTCTGTGGATCATTGTCAAAAGGCTCTTCCTATGGGCCTTGCAGATCCAAGACTTAGATAATAAAGGGGGTTAAGAACACAAGAGTTACTATTGAGTCTGGTCCCATGTCAGAAGAACCTAATTTATAGTTAAGGTACAAATAAGGGCAGAACATAACTTACTAACCAGTGATGTATGGCAGTCCCTTGCTCAAGGCCTACATTCCACAAACATCCTCCCTTCACTGGCAGCTGGGATGAGGATAGACACAGGTAATTAAAACATACCCAGATGCAAAGACTGATACATATAGATCCCCCATGGTACTTCCAACAAACTAACCAATTCAGAAACATTCATCCTCTTGAGAGCCAGACAGAATGACTCCTAGCTTATCTATATACAATTTAACCTATATGTTATCCTGTTTTCCACTAAGAGAATCCTGTTATTTCCTTGGTCGTAAATTCACTATGACTGGGATAATTCTGCAATTGATTTCACAGAAGGCCTCTCATTGGAAGAAATTCCTTTTCTCTGACCTCATATTGTTGTTGAACCTTTAAATAAACACACCAAAACCAACAGGACGCAGATGCCTGCCTGGTGATCAGAAAGAATCTTGGGGCTCTCTCACTGTCTCGCTGACACCGTCCATCCTTCGGGGACCCCTGGACCTGCCGGAGCCGGCCTCTGGCATCTATCTACATCTTTTCTTCCCCCATACTTTATAGACCATGTGGTAACCTGGAAAGTACACATGATATAATATTAATGAAAAAAACCACACAAAGCCATAAAAAGTTCATTTTAATTATACATAATTAAATGTATACAACAATCATTGCCACTTAAGGCAATAATATTATCTTTATTTTTGCTTTATTATTTCTAATTTCCAAAATAAGCATGTATTTTATAGTCAGAAAAAAGTTACTAAAATATAAAATGAATGGGGTGCCTGGGTGGCTCAGTCAGTTCAGCGTCCAACTTCAGCTCAGGTCATGATCTCACAGTTCATGGGTTCGAGCCCTGCATCAGGCTCTGTGCTAATAGCTGGCTCAGAGCCTGGAGCCTGCTTCAGATTCTGTATCTCCCTCTCTCTCTGACCCTCCCCTGCTCATGCTGTCTCTCTCTCTCGCAAATAAATAAAAACATTTAAATTTTTTTAAATATAAAATGAAAAAATATAGCATAGATTATTAAGGCAACAGAATACATAGTTCAGGAGAGTGGTTGATTGGATTAAGGAATCCCTCCTGACCTGTGGTAAGTGGCCCTAGCTCAGGGCCTGGGAGAAGCCATAGAATTCAGGCAGAGAGGGAGGAGCAGAGCATTCTTCAGAGATGAAAGTGTATGAGAAAAAACAGACATGAAGTGAAAGACCTGCAGTTGTATTAACCTGTTTAGCAGAAGCATCTCTACAACTTTTTATATGTTCATTGATGTACTCAGTAATCATGTACTGCAGGCTTATATTATGTTAGACCTGTATTGTGCTACAAACAAAGAGCCAGGTCTCCTGTCATTAAGAGGCTTATGAAGTTAGTAGAGCCATGCAGATTAGTCAATAGTTACAGTATAGTAAATATCAAGGTGGACATAGTTATATGAGGAAAATGCAGATAGGTCTGTAAGCCAGACTTTGGGATCAAGGACAATTTTCTAGGGGAAGGCATGCTGAAACTGAGATTTTAAGTATCAGCAGGCTGAAGATGGCAACTCCGGACAGACTATTCAGCAGTTTGGGAAACATAAACTGTGGAACAGGGGACAGGGATGCAGATAGTTTGTTGTGGCAAGGTCAAGAGATGGGAAAGAGAGGGGAATTACAAACCTATGGCAATATTCCAGATGGCATTCTATGCTAGCACCCCTGGAATATTTGTTGGCATGAAATAATTGCGGATTTAATGAGTTTTTGCATAAGCACATGCAACTCTGACTGAGGAGTAAATTTTTTTTTAAATTTTTAAATGTTTATTCATTTTTTTGAGAGACAGAGACAGAGCACGAGCCAGGGAGGGACAGAGAGAGAGGGAGACATAGAATCCGAAGCAGGTTCCAGGCTCTGAGCTAGCTGTCAGCACTGAGCCCTATGCGGGGCTCGAACCCACAAACTGCGAGATCATGACCTGAGCCAAAGTCAGTTGCTAAACTGAGCCACCCAGGCGCCCCAGAGGAGTAAATTTAATTGCTGTAAAAAATAACATTGTAGACAGTGCTTGTTGTCCTGTTCTCCTTTACTTAATGGAGTATATGCTTTAAAAGAGTCTGAAGTGGTGCAGTGGGTAGGTAAGATAAAGGTCATATTCTAAAGGGCTTTAAAAGCTAGTTTGGGAGATAAGACACAAGTGAAAATGACCCAGAGACAAGGAGGAAAACAGATTGGAGGTAGAAGTGGTGGTTGTGGTAACTGACAATCTTCTGTAAGTCCTAAAGGTATTTACTAATGAAATGTCTCCTGGAGACTCTTTAGTACTAAAGGAGAATGGACAGTCATTTCTGTGAGGTTCTATGATCTTCAAGAGATAAAACTCTGATGCGATTAGTTTATTTCTTTTATGTTTGTTTTTTATTATTTATCTTGAGAGAGAGAGAAAAAGAATGTGTGAACAAGTGGGGGAGGGGCAAAGAGAGATAGGGAGAGAGAGACAATTGCAATCAGGCTCTGTGCTGAGTCCAACACCAGGCTGGATCCCATGAACTGTGGGATCATGACCTGAGCCAAAATCTAGAGTCTGATGCTTAACTGACTGAACCACTCAGGTGCCCCTGCAGTTAATCTGTTTTTAAAAGGAGTTAAAATTATTCTGGTGATGAGAGTAATTGAATGTAAATCACACAAGTGTGCTCTCCACTGACATATCATCTCCTGTTTTTAGTTCATTACTAGTGTGGCCATAATGTCATATCAGATATAACTTTGCAAGTACAGAAGGACATATATTCATTGGCCTCAGGAGCAACCTACACTTCTCCAAGATAAAAGGGAAGTAGTGATATCCAAACAGGGTTAGTGTAAGTGGTCAGGCTTAAAAATACACTCACACAGCTGAGCCGTTAGAGGCTGCAAGGCACTTAAAAGTGGGAAACAAGCCCCATGGACTACAGACTTGGAAATCTTTCATTTCAAGAAACAATGCACTGGAAGAGATCTTAAACAGAATCTTGGAAGGAAGTTACCGAGACACTATAAACTCAAAGTCCAGTGAGAGTTTACAAGCCTCTTGGCAAAGTTAGTCTTATTCTTGGTTGAGACATATTGCTCTGAGTTTAAATTTAGGGTACCTGCATAAAATAAAAGCTAAGAAATATCTCCTTCCCATGCCTCTTGCCTATATTCTACCATGAAATGGATGGTACCAGTTAAAGAAATAAATCAGGACTTTACTTTCTTTATCCATGAAGTTAAATTAGAATTAAATAAAGTAAGGCATATGAAAACACTATAAAAACTGTGAAATGCTATTCAGAATAAGAGTTTGTATATTAAGTTAGAACTTTTTTTGGTAAATATTTCTAGCTTCTCTTCTATCTTCATGGAAAGAGTATACTTTCCATCCCTTGACTTGGAGAGGCGGTTAGTAGGATATTAGCGGATATGATGAAAGCAGAGGATTGACATGTGCTTATATTAATGGATGTATGGCAAAGACAGCTCATTGAAGGGTAATTTTCAAGCCAGCTGTCAAACACAGCCTTTATTCAAAATCAGTAAAACTAAAAACAAAAGTAATACATACAAAAAACTCATCACTTCATATTTTACTATTATTTATGCTCTGGAGGTTATTTTCTCAAGATTTGATTGAATCTATATGATTGGAATTCTGTATAAGGTTGTGCTACCACATATCTCTTACCATCTGCATTTGAACACACATTTTTCCCTTAAGATAAAATTAGTCTTAAGTGACATGAAAAAAATACATATGAATCAAAACAACGAATTTCCTAAAATGGCATTTGTGCAGAGAAGAATTAACATAGAAAGGCCTGCTTGCAGGACTTGCTCTTGGCTAGTGTCTAGGGACTTGGGCCTGGAAGAATTCCCACTATTCCCAGAACCAAGAAGAGTGGTCCACTCTCCCTAAACCGTACAAGCAGTGTGGTTTACGCTGAACGCCTGCTTTCCTTCTGGGAGTTTGGATTTTTGGTACAAACTAGGCACAAGGGATCTACGTGAACTTCTCCCATTAATAACTTTGGGCACTGAATTTCAATCATTTTTTTTAAAAAAGTGTATTTATTTCGAGAGAGAAAGAGAAAGAGAGAGGGAGAAAGAGAGAACGTGCACATATGTGTACAAGCTGGGAAGGAGAGAGGGAGAAAGAGAGAATCCCAAGCAGGCTTTGCACTATCAGCATGGAGCCTGATGCTGGGTTCAATGTCACACACCTTGAGATCATGACCTGAGCTCAGATCAAGAGTCAGATGCTTAACCGATTGAGCCACCCAGGTGCTCTGGGCACTGAATTTTGAATGAGCTTCCCCTTAGGAGACACCACTTCAAGTGTGTTGATCACTATTGGATGCTGAAGGAATTAAGCATGCCTTATGTGTGACTTCATGGAGCAAATACTCTTGGAAACTGGGGTCTGGTTTCTCTCGATTTTGTCTCATGTACCTTCATTCTTTGCTGCATATACTCTTTATTCTTTTGCTGTGATAAATCTTGAGCTGATTCTTGCTAGTCTTTCTAGCAAATCACTGAAACTGGGATGGTCTTGGGCCTCCCAACACAGCATGATATAAGCTCAAGGAGTTAAAACAATGTATAAGCATAAAAGACCTTAAGTAAAATTTTACCGTGGATTTCTTGATTCTGGCTTTGAGGATTAAGGACTGCTTTCCTATTTGATACTTTCCATGTTTAAACTCTATAAATTTATTCTCTAAATTTTAAGTTACAGTGTCTGGGGATTGTATGTATTAGAGATTTCATTAAATCTCTAGTTTATGTCTTTGAATGACTTCAACTTTTGATGGTGAAGCACAGACAGGGGTTTTTGGTTACATACTAATGCATATACATTTGACCCTCCTTAAGATTTTTGTTATTTCTAACCAGTGACACAGTATGTTTCTTTTTTAATATATTTACAGCATAATGAGCTTATGGGAACCCTTTTATAAATACACTTAAAGACTAAACATAAAAATAGGGTGAATATAGAAACTGACATGCATAATTCATGAATGGTAAGGTATTATGCAAGTTCCATGCTCTAGAGAATGGTTACATAAAATTTTAATGAAAGTTTTGGCAACCTAAAACTCATCTTATGCTCTTCAGTAACACTGGGGAATATCACTTTTCTCAAAGGTGGATCTGGGCAGCTAAATCACAAGTTGTCAAGGAGATAAGTTCATTAAGGTTCTTACAGACCTGCAGGAAATCAGACTGAATTTCTATCTATCTTGCAGTCTTATCTATCATCTGTCTAATACTTGTGTTTTTTAAGAGAAAAAAAATAGCATTTCTCAGAGGCTTGTTAAATGTATATTAGTATTAGTGCTAAGATTATTGTGAATAATAACACATTGCAAAATACCCGATACTGGCTGGATTTTATGTATAAACGATCTAGGCTGAAAGGAATAAACTGTTCTGCATAGTGTAATCGAGGAGCTTGGCTGAAATTTTAGCAAGTATTGGTAGGCGTTGCTAATAGTTCATTAACACCAAGATTTACTGGTGAGAATATTGTTTTACCTAACATTCACAATAGAGAAATACAGCATTTTTTTTGTAGAAGACACAGATCATCTATAGGACTCAATACACAGCTTATTAATATTATATATAAACAAAACACATATATTTTAATATTCTTTTATTCTGGAGTATAGTTTTTCATTCTATGCTTATCTCTAGATGGACTTGACATTTTGGGGATGACAGTTTGAAAAATCATAGGCAACCACAAGATTTACTCTAGGCACCTGTGGTTGACGCAAATGGACACTCAGTGAAAAACAAGGAGGTAAAAAAACAAAACAGAGTGAACACAGAGAGTACAGTTACCTTTCTTGGTAACATTTTTCCTTTATCCAGGAACTGTATTTGTAAAGTGAAAGCCTTTTGATTCTAATATTTTTCTTTGATGTAAGTTGATCAGGTGAAGATTAATTAAAACATAGTTGATGAGTCTTTCAGAGATATTACTTGAAAAAGATCAAATGCTTTTACAGGCTAAAAATTGAACTTTTCTTATGCAGTGACTAAAATTATATTATTGGAGAAACACTGGTGATATTAAGTGAAAAAAGCAAGCAAACTGTTATATTGAATGTGCTTTACCTGTATAAAGCAAATGTGCCTCAGGGAAGGGAAGCCATGTAATCATAAACAATAACTACCTGAGTATTGAGTCTGTACTCCTTAGAATACAGGAAATTGTAGAAAATAAATATGTATGATTTTCTAATCTGAAACAATGTATTCCTTTTATGCAAAAAAGTGGAGTGTGTCTAAGGCAAACACCCAAATAGACATACCTCAGGGCAAGTTCACATCCACATAGTGTTCTTTCTGACTTGGCTTTCTTGTGATTAAAACTAATGAGCTCCCACCCCTGACTCTGACCTCCCCTCCTACAACCACCTTCAACTTTAGATCCTGCTTAATTACAGGGCTCTTACTTCTGGTTTTGCTGCTCTTTTTATATTAAATAGTTGCTGAATATTTTGAAACAATTCCTTAGCATTAAGCTTACCATGACTTTGGACCTGGAATTATTTTTGATTAACTACCCACTCTTCCACATTATGCATGTACATATCAACTTTAACCCCCCTTTCTCCCTAGCCATGCCCATCCAAACATACTGTTTGCATATATCCTTGGTCTACTTTCTTCCTAGATTCCAGAACTACTTCACATTTAGGGCTCATTAGAATCTACCCTCTGTCCTCAATTTAAATTTGATAGGTTGCTGTTTCCACAAGCCTTGCATTGATCTTCACTAACTAGTACATGGTAGGTCCTCACAAAATGTTTGTTAACATTAATGAATAAATAAATGAATGAATTAGTACTTCAGAGAAGCTGCCAGAGTTATATATGCCTTCTAGGGATAGTACTTTTTCTCACTTGACTAAATGCTTCCAGATCTTCAATTCTTGTTTACTGCTAGTGTCTGATGCAACCTAGCACTGGGCTTCAGGAAGGTCTTAAACTCATCTCAGATTATGTCTTTAGTATGTAACAGCATACTATGTATGCTATGAATGTTTGTATCCCCCTGAAATTCATATGTTAAAATCCTGACCTCTAATGTGATGGTATTAGGAGGTGGAATCTTTGAGAGATGATTAGGTCAAGAGGAAGAACCCTCATCAATCGGGTTAGGGCAAAAGGCCCCACAGAGCAATCTTGTCCCTTCTACCATGTGAGGTTAAAGCAGAAAGTCAGTCATGTTGGAAAGCTGGTCCACATAAGACACCAAACTTATTGACACCATGATCTTAGACTTCCCAGCCTCTGGAAATTTAAGAAATAAATGTTTGTTGTTTGTAAACCAGTATATGGTATATATGTTATAGAAGCCCACATAGACGAAGACATAGATGTTACTGTGGCTCAAGGAAGACAATAAAATTGGGTTTTGTGTTTACATTTCTAAATGAGGGAGGTTCAATCTAAAACTTCTAATTTCTAAATTACACCTTTCCAAATCTTCTCTTGGATTCCTCATTCCTACTATTATGTGAAAATCATGAATAGCAGTAAAAATCTGAAAGTTGAAATTTTTAAAAGCTATTAAATATCATGTTTATGATTTGAGGATATAAGGCCATAATACCCTATAAACTATGGCAGATTTTATGATGAACATGCAAACATCATCTTCCCAATAATCTAAAAATTATCACATACATAGTTTCCTAAGGGGCCTAGAAATGCTATTTGAGGGTCAAAATAGGTGTCAGCTCTCTAATAAACTGTTAATGTTAAATAAGACACAGAACCCAAGTCATTTCAAGTACTGTATTTTATTGTGTTCATCGAAGAATGCATTGAGCAGTTAAATATGTGTGATTAAAAACCAGGAAATTTCCTTTTTAATTTTCCTGTAGAGAGTTGTAAAGAAAAACAATAATTGTTCTAAGTAACAGAAACAGGCTGCATTTAACTTTGTTGTTTTATTCTTCCATTGACATCAAGACTTGTCTTTGCAACTATGGCAATTCCCAACAATAAAACTTGAGGTTATGTGGTTTAGCAGGTGTCTAAGAAGGAGGAAGCCAGACAAAGAACAACTCTCTCCCCAAACTGTGGAAGTGAAGTCTTCCTTGCAGTGAATTTCAGTGTAGTCTTTGTTGCTTACAGACTGAACAAGCAACTGTATTGTTGCCTTTCTTCATGGAAACTGAGACTATTCTTGGTCAATCTGAGATAGCATTAGCTACTTGTGCTCCAAAAAGTTCTTGACATCTTGGCTTGCCAGTCTCAGCCGTGGTCAAGTGGAATCCAAAAATTCATTTGCAAAAAGAAGTTTCAAAGGGAATGTGCCTTTGTGTGGAATATTTTTAGACCTTCTGTTTTTTTAAAGGACACATGCAACAACAAAAGAAGCATAAATAATTCTTAGAATTGCATAAATGTATTATATTTCCATCCAGCTGTGAATATTTTTTGGTGGGATTCTGGAACAACTCAGGTTACAAGACATCAATATACAACACATGGAAAAAATAAAATTTTAAAAATTTATGCCTAACTAAGACAGCTGTAGTGTAAGTAAGTCAGGGTGGGGATTTCTGGTAAAAGAAATAGAACTGATATGTCAGATTTGGTGACAGATTACTTATCATTCCAATTACATATACATTATTTTGGCAGTTTATTCTCATGTGTGGCACTGAGCATTTTTTTTCTCCTTAATAGTTTTGAGGCAGTGCTCTTTGCACTAACAACGCATATGAAAATGAAAGCACTGACTACTACAAAGCAAACAAATGTTCTAATGGCCAGGGGATCCTGGCTCGGGCCAAGTTGACAGTTCAATTTCCAAACAGGTTACAAATGATTGCATTGAAGACAGATGCCCATGGATTTCCCTCTGTGAGTATTGCTCAATAAGATTGAAAAATGTCAAGGAGAAGATGCCTTCTCTCAAAATAACTATATATTTGTGAAATGTGATAAAGATTGTGTGTGTGTGTGTAGTGTGTAGTGTGTGTTTAAGTAATTAAAAGAATTCAGGGCTTGGGACATTTATTTTAATACAATGTCAGTAAGCACAGTTCATTGAAATGGAATTTCAACAACAAAATTCTTTTTATCTCTCACCTCCCTGACATTACTGTGAAGAATATTGCCATTGTGAATATCCTGAAGAACTGTCAGATTCTGAACAACCTTTAGAATCACCGCATAAAAACTGTGCTTTATCTAGTGCTTAATGTGAGTTGTGAGTACAGTGATTCTCTTTTTCATTTTTTTTTTTTTTTTTGGAAAGTAGAAAATACCAAATGGCAATCACTACCCATAGTATCTGATTAACAAAATACCTTATTTTACCAACTGGATTATTATTTAGCTAAAAATGAAAGGCACGTTTGCAGATAAAGTATGTAATAGAAAGCTTCACACTTTTTTTTTTTTTCTTACAGGGGGTTCTATCTTTGAAAATCATCATACAGGGGTGCCTGGGTGGCTCAGTCAGTTAAGTGTCCAACTTTGGCTCAGTTTATGATCTCACCAGATTATGATCTCACGGTTTGTGGGTTTGAGCCCCATGTCAGGCTCTGTGCTGACAGCTAGCTCAGAGCCTGGAGCCTGTTTCAGATTCTGTATCTCCTTCTCTCTCTGACCTTCCCCTGTTCATGCTGCCTCTCTCTCTCTCAGAAATAAATAAAACATTTAAAAAAATTAAGAAAAGTCATCATACAGATCAAAACATAAGAAAACTGGGTCGCCTGGGTGGCTCAGTCGGTTGGGCATTCAACTTCAGCTCAGGTCATTATCTCATAGCTCATGGGTTTGAGCCCCGCGTAGAGCTCTGTGCTGACAGCTCAGAGCCTGGAGCTTGCTTCAGATTCTGTATCTCCCTCTCTCTCTGACCCTCCCCTGCTCACACTGTCTCTCAGAAATAAATGAAACATTAAAAAATTTTCTAATAAAGAAATAAGAAAACTGTTGTGTCTTTCATGTTTTATAAATATGTGGATATCAAAACAATATACATAGAATTTGTGGAGTTTTAATAAAAACTATATGCATAGAATTTGTAGAATTCACAGCAGGGAGAAGGAGCACATGTTTCAGAGCCAAGTTAACTTGAGTATCAAACAGGTACTGCAGTCTTGGACAACTTACTTAACATTGCTAAGCTTAATTTTATTTGTCTCTAAAGTGGCATTGATAATTTTAATATTACTCGCCCCATAGGAATAAGAAAATATTGCTCATGAGTTTCCAGGCACAATGTCAGAGCATTCTAAGTGCTTTGTTGATGTTAGTTATTATCATTAAAGTGAACAAGGGCAGTGACATATGGTCACCTGCTTAGGAACTTAATGACATGAGTGTCACATCTTCTCTCATTAAATTCTCCATTCCATTAATATAACAGCAATTATTGAATACTAACTGTATTTGATACCAGTTGATATATGGGTATTAATGAGTAAAAAAGAGGTATAGCCTGGTGAGAGCAGTATGCAAGCCAAGAAATAATTTCAGGGGAGATAGAGGTTTGTGCAGGGAAGCAGTGGGGACAGAGGTATAGAATCTAGATTGGCAAGTTCACTAAAGAATGGACTTTGGTGAAGATAATGGTTGAGTAGAGTCTTAAGACTATATTATCCAGGTGAAAATGTAGGGCCAGTAAGTAAGGGGATGTGTTGAAAACATTTGCTAACCTATTTACCTTTGAGAAGGAGATTATAAAAATGTATTTCCTAGGGATATACCTGTGGATATCTATCTAGTCTAGGAAAGGAGCACAAGATTATTAAAGACTCTTAAAGATGCAGCATTGGAAAATACTAGTGCTACATGGGCAAATTTTAAAAATTCTGTGGAATTTTGTTGAGTCTAAATCTCTACATGGGGTTCTTTATACATCTTCCTCGACTAACCTAAGATATTCCCATTCAGAAAAAGCAAAATGATATTGCATTTCATGATAAAATAGCATGAGAATTAAAACAACAGATTGACATCATTTTTCTAAGTAGATGGAAGCCACTTATAGCAATCTTGTGTAGACAAAGAGGTTTTAAACTAATTTTTTAAATTTTCACTTGCTGTTCCCATCATGCAGTAATGTGGGGATTAGTATTAATAGGAATAATAAGCACTAGCAAACACATCTATTGTATTGCAGTGTTAAGTTCTACAAAAAGAGAAATGTATATATCGTTCTTGCTATAAAACATGAAAGACACACATTAATATACAGTATGAACTAATAATAATATACCAGGCAAAGAACCAAGCATACTATACTTTAATTTTCAGTCTTATAAATTGGGCTTATTATCCTTAATCTTAAGGCTGAAAACATTAAAATCCAAAGAGGATGAGATGCTTATCCAAAGTCACACAATTTATTAGACATAAGCTCAGTTTCCAATCCAGTTTTGTAATTCCAAAGCTGTTGGGAGCCATTCTGAGCCCACTAGTCGAGAAAACTCCTGGTGAGGATAAAACAAGTTTGCACGTCTCTTGCCAATCAGATGACGACCGATATCCATCAATATCGGGAGAGACTTGTCCCCTTATTCCGGCCCTGGTATGATGATTGCACCTTGTGAAGGAACTTATTGTGGGAACTTCTTCTTTTGATTATGGGAACAGACATCGTGTCTCCAGAAGGTCCTGTTTCCCTCCATACTTTCCCTTGAGCTATGAACAGGCTAATGACCCCTAGTCATAAAAGATTGACCTTTACGTGTACAATTCTGTTTCTACTGTTGCGTTAGTCCAAGATGTTCATACAGCTCAACAGGCAAATCAACTAACCAAAAATGTCTCTCATGCCCTAGCTATTCAAGAAATCATAAAAGTAGACACAAAGGTAAATGCACTCAAAGAGGCTATTCTATGTATTGGAAATAAGCTAAACTCTTTAAAGGTACGGTTGGCTCTCTGGTGCAATAAAGCATATAACTGGAAAACCAAGTCTTGCCCGGAGACAAAGAGCCTAACTTAGAGAGAAGGAACAGATAAGGGCAGAAGATAAGTTAGTACATACACCTTTGCTAACTGATGGTGTATAGCAGCCCCTTCCCTAAGGCCTACTTTCCACAAACACCTTCCCTTACCCTGGCAGCTGTGATGAGGATGGATAAGAGTATCTACAAACCTATGACTTAATCTTAGTGTTATTAAAATGTGAACACCTTGTTATTTTCTTAGTTACTCAACCTCACTATAATTGGGGCAGTTCTGCAAGAAGACTTCTGTAAAACCTGTTTCTGTACATTTTCCAAAAACACCTTATCATAAAAAGCTATCCATTGTAAAAATTCCATTTCCTGATGCCATGTTAACATTTGACCTATAAATAAAGACACCAAAACCGACAGGACAGAGATGCCTGCCTGGTGATCAGAAAGGATCTTGGGGCTCTCTCACTCTCTTTCGCCAACACCGTCCATCCTTCAGGGACCCCTGGACCTGTCGGAGCCGGCGTGGCCTCTGACACAAAGCCTACATCCTTTTCTATTCTATTAAGATGTTTTTCTAGAACAACTTATTAAAAATAGACAAATAACCCAAAAACTAAAATTGAATTTTAGTTAACTTTTATAAGATGACTTTCTAATAAAAATGAATACTAAATGACACTAGGATGATGTTTAGAACTCACAGACACATACTTCTCTTGGTTTAATACTGCAGTGATTCAAGTGTATACGTTAAAATTATATCTAGCTAATGATATACTTTCTACATACAAAATTTTTGTTTCTGTCTATCATTCTATGAAAGCTTTCATTATTCCTGTAAGCCAAATTATTATTATTATTATTATTATTATTATTATTATTACATTAGTTTTTTGNATCTGCACCCAAACAAAAGAAAACACCAGGAGCCATACCTGTAACAACACTTTGTGGCCCACTGCATACAAGTCATTGAGACATCTGTGGAGTTTGCTTATTGTTTCTTTGTTTTGTTCACACAATTATACAATGATTCTCATTAGCATTACTTGTAGTAGTATTAAAGTAGTGATTAATAGGTAGTGGAATCATGAGAAAAACATTAAACTGATCATCCTCAGATATCATCTGGTGCTATCATTACATAGATGAGTTTTTTCTGTAGTCTCTCCTCACCATTCATTAGTCATTTATGGGCTTGTTATTAACCTATAAGCATATTTAAGATCTAGCTCATGCTCATTTTAGTTATGTGAATATTGTAGTACTTTATAAAAATCACTCAGCATCATTTTGAAGAATGAATTTATTTTAAGTAAAAGTTCATATTTAATGCATTAATATCACCCTTATTTCCATTCAAACTGCTTAAATAATATCATTAAATAACTTTTTATGGCTATAAAAAGTCACATTAAAAGTACAATTTAATTTGAATGCTGTAGAACTAAGTTTTTTTGCATTTCTAAACCACTGAATATTAGTTCCTAAATTTTACTCCTTCCTTCCTTCCTCATGTCCAATATGTTGGACTACTCTTATTTCATGAGGCTAGAAGAGCTCATAATTTTAGAAAGGCTCCCATTTTTAATAAGAAAATTATGAGTGGTAGTAGAGAAGTGCAGATAGCGTAGAAGGTGAGAACTGGAGAAGCTCATAATAAGGCTGGATGGAGAAAGCTTGTTATCATTCAAATAGCATCCATCAACCTCTGTAGCTTTGGAGGGGGTGGGAGATTACAGAAGGGAATTTCCATATGGAAAAAAATTGACTGGATAATCTTTCTCTGGTCTTGTTTTTGAATGGCACCCCCATTTGCAATTCTCACTATTTCAGATCCATAGCACCATATATTCTTCTTAAAATGCCGGCTCAAGGGTAGGCAAAAATTCTTCCCCTTGATTTGTTTTTTCAGAGAGACTGATTTTATTTACGTGGAGATTTTTGTAAAGTAAAAGTTTTATAAAATACAGCCAATAAACATAATCCAATTACTTATAGTTGTGAAAAACCCCAGTATAGAAATACATTCTCCAGACTTCCTTGGTCCTCTGGTAATTTGAAGCTTCTCCTCCAAGTATCATTGATGTGAGACTCCCTTCTGTCTTTGACGGTAGCGTGATGTCTTGGAAAGTGCACAGGATTTAAAGAATTTGTTTCTGATTCTGTCACATGTTAACAATGTAACTTTGGTAAAGCCACTTAAACCCCTGAACCCAATTTTACTCTTGCAAATAGAAATTATTTACTCTATAGGATTGCCATAACTTTCCAACGAGATACAGTATAAAAATAAAGCTTAATAAATATTTGTTTAAGAAGTAACAAACAATGGCATACATTGAAAAGACTTTCCCTTAATTTCTTCTTTCCAGTTTTTTTTTTCATATGGAAGACTATTTGAATACAATACTAGAGAAATTCACCTATCAGCATAAAACTTGATTCCTCAGGACCCTCTAAAATTTTTCCATTCAGCTTCTGATCTTTATAACATATGCAAGTCGTTGTTGAATTCCTTTCCAGATCCATGCCTGAAAGACATTTTTAAGCCATAATCAAAAGTAAAGCACTTGTTGCCTCAGTTATTACCTCAGTTCTTCTCTGGAGCATTTTCTGATGATATATGCAGGTGAAAAATGAACCTCTCAATCATCTATTCATGTATAGTATACTGTCATCTAGAATCCAGGACATTATAAAGATCCATTAAATTATTTGTTCATTACCCATAATTTAGATAGTTATACTGTATTGGGAGATATTTTCACTCCAGTGATGATATGAGTCAACACTCAAATGTTGCAGAAGTTCAATGCTTTCTTAACCTAAATAAATGTTTCTGGAATCATCTTACAGCCTTAGAAAAAAGCAATATGAACTTCTTTGTAGTTATGTACAAGATATTTTCTTAACTAAGTTCACTGAGCTTTGTCTAACCCTCTCTACTTCAATGGTAGCCTACCTCCACTTAACCACCTATTTTTCTGTTAAAATAATTCCCTCAGACAATCCTTTAACTTCAGTTAAACAAATCCTTTAACTGAAGTTAAACAAAGAGATTGAAGGCACACCTGGGTGGCTCAGTTGGTTTGTTGTGCCCGAATTGCGAGTCCCCAGAGACCTCCAAGGAGCCAACACTGATGCAAGTACATAAGGGTCATTATTACAAGCTCGAGCAGGGGCTCACCCATCTACCCGTGCAGCAGCAGCAAGGTGAAGCCCCGAACAATAGCGAGCAGGGTTTTTATGGGGTAAGGGACGGGGTGTTACAGTGGACACGTTGTATGTATAGCATCATCACATAAGCACTAATCATAATTGTACAGCTCCAATGGTAACAGTTTTGACCATTCAGTATCTGTGAGGTGTCTGTTACTTTTGGCCAATCATGACCTTTAAGAATCCTTTGAAAATGACCAATTATGAGGTGAGTTCAAAGGGCCCACGTGGGGTTTTAGGCAAGAATCCTCAGTCCCTGACTCAGACCACAGGAATGTTACACATTTCTTTTGATTGGCTGATCCGAGGGTGGTCCGAGGGTGGCTTCCGCTGAAGCTTTTCCTGGAACTGGGGCTACGTGTAGCCCAAGGTTGCTCTTAATGGAGGACTTAATTTCAGGCTCCTCAGGTTAAGCGTCTGACTCTTGGCCATCATCTCACCGTTGGTGAGTTCAAACCCTGCATCAGGCTCTATGCTGATGGTGTGGAGTCTGCTTAGGATTCTCTCTTTCTCTCTGCCCTTCTCCCACTTCGTGCTCTCTCATAATAAATAAACTTAAACAAACAAACATAAAACAAGGAGGTACAAAATTAAAAAAACAAAATTTCTAACAGTACTCTGTCGGCTGATGCTAACTACTAGAGCTGTATAAGAATCCGAGTCTCCCCACATCCTGCTTTGTCCCCACATGTTTGTGCTTGTGCATTCACTTGTCCAGCTTATAAGTCCTACACTAATATACCAGGCATGGGGTGAAACTTTGTTGATAATTTGATGACATTATGGTCAAGGATACAGAAAAACTGAACTCTTTTCCTGTCTTTTATAGTGGTTTTGTTTTTAATCTCTGGTGGGAGCACTATAAGAACTACAAGCCAGGAAGGGAAGTCATATGGGAAAAAATGTATATATATATATTTGGCAAACCTGAGCAGCCCATAGGAAAACCTTATGTAGAGTTTTTGTAAAAACTGGTTGAGAGCATTAATCTTAGATTTAAGTAAGCACACTTTCCTATTTCTCTCTTATCACCTGTTTCATAAGATTTATTATTTTTTTTTAATGGTAGAGACAAGGCACAGTGACACTCTGATAGATAAAGTCAAAACTCTTGGCTACTTACAATTCTGAACAAGGAAAGGCCTCCAGGCAGGATGGCACAGAAGGATCCAGCCTGGGACACGGAAACAGTGAGCAAGAGCTGGAAGAGGCAGATTTTGTATGGCATTCTGGGTGGGGTTAGCTAGGTTTCATGGACTCCTTCATGGATTAGCTAATTTGAGTCATTTTTAGATTCCAGGCCATAAAGGTGGCCCCAGTTGTCTTGTTCTTGGTGCTACCGTGGTTAGATTGGGTGCCTTGGAGCATGAGCACCCCTGTGAGGGAAGTAGTTGAGGAATGGATAGAATCAGCTGCCCAAGAAGAACTGACTGGCCTCAAAACTAGGTCATGATGGCATTTCAAAAATAAATAAATAAATAAATATCACCACAAAAACACCACCAAACACTTGTATTATACCATCTTTCCTCACCTCATCCCACATGAAATCTCAGTCCTCTGACTAACGACACTGAGATAGTACATCAAGGTAGGAAGGAGCTCAAGTCACCAAGGACTTTGGAGCATCCTCCTGTCAACAGACTCACTCATTCAGTACATCCAAGGATGAAATGAGACACCAAGAGATGGTCTAAAAGAGCAGAGTACCCTTGAATTGACAGCAACGTTGCATTCTTGCCAAAAAGACCAGTCAATGTGTCAGACCCCAACTAATTTTTTAGCAGCTGCTCCTCTTTTTAAGGAAATAAGAACACAGGAGGGAGCTGGGAGAAAGTAAGCACAAATTTCCTCTTCTTTTGGGATCTCAAAACAACAACAAAACTGTAGACTCTAAGGGGTTTATATAAAGATATATGAATCAAGAGCTCTAAGAAGAATGATTTGTGACAGCATTATCTCTATCAATCAGTAATTTGTGAACAATTGGTGCTGACATGGACACAAGTACTGGGGATTGTTTGAAGTTTGTGGGTATCTGGACTCTAATTTGGCTTAGGAGTCTTTTCATAGCATAGCTCTCAATAGCATGCATTTCTCCTTGGTCAGGTACCCCTTCTGCACATCATCCACTTTAAAGCTGTGTGAGCTTGCATATTGTTTGTCATCAGGTGCACAGAGAAGTTTTAGAAGTTACATGGTGTAAAAATGCTATTTTAGGCTTATGCACAGAGAATGGGTTTGGCTATAGAGCATATAGTGTGGTGGCACATAGTAAAATGATGTCACCAAAGTGAGCTGAGATCGCAGCATAAAGCATACTTACACACCGTACTAAATAGTTTGGATTTTCTTTTTTCCTGGAGGGCAATGGGAAGTCATTGAAAAGTTGTTAACTATGGAAGAGATATGAACGTATTTAATTTTTAGTAAGATAACTCTGACTGTTGTATGGGAGACTATTAGCGAGTAGTAAAGTAGCATTTTAAAGACCAATTTCAAAGCCTTAAAGATGAGAGATGTAAGATTATCCATACTAAGTTTTCAGAAGGTGGAATGAGAAGAGACAGATACAACAGGCATTAAGAAAATGAAATGATAAGACTGGATGATTCATTGGATTCGGAGAATAGAAGGCACCAGTGGTCAGGAATGACCACTAGGCTGTTGTCTTGAGCAAATGTCCAGAAGAAAAAGAATATCCTGTAATATGATGGCTGGAACTCTGAGGAACACTTGCTCTTTCTTGGGTTTGGCCTTTCTGCCCCTTCCTTCTAGATAAATCCTTCCTGCCTTTTACATTTTAAATAAGCATCATTTTTCTGAGGATGCATCCCTTAGAGTCCTTAGTGTGCGAACATCCTTAGGGATAGCTCCATAGTAGCATTCATCAAAATGAATTATAATTTTTGGTTTCTTCACCATTATTTCACCATGTTACTTGGAGCTGCCTAAAGACAGAGCCTGAGACTCACTTCTCTCTCTGATGCATTTATAATGCATGCCCCTGGGTGATCAATAAACATGAGTTGATGGTGAGAGGAAGGAGTAGAGGAAGGGAGATTAGTAAATGGGTACTTTTCTTTAGAAAATGCAAACAGGATTCTCACAGTCTTAACACACACACAAATATTTATTTATTGCTTACTTTGTAGTGCTAGGTATGTTGTTGAGCTGTTCTGTGTAAATGTCCTCTAACCACCTAACCTCCAACTGATAAATCAAGGATCAGACTGCTTTTCCCATGGCTCCAACATCTTCTGACTTTAAGGAAATTCATTTGCCAAATTGGGGAAGAAAGCATGGGGAAAAGCCTACCAAATACCCCTGATCTGAGAGTGGGATCTAGCACATGTACTCACAATTCCCTGTAAGAACTAGACATATACCCAACCACAGAACAAAGCAGTTTGAAGAATATAATACACACATCCATATATATGTGTTTATATGTGTGTACATATATAATATATTTAATGTTGAGCACTAAATATGTCTAATATAGGAGGATACAAACGAAAAATGGCAGAGAGGGAGACAAAGTGATCTCCTGACTAGAGTGCAGAAAACAAGTGTCCTAATAAGTCCTAATATGCCCTAACATTCAGAGAGAAATAGTAGCTACATACTGAGTGTTTGATGACTTAATAAATGCCATGACTAACAAATATGCTAAAAACATCCCTAGTATACAGATCCTGAATCAGGAAAATGAATTGTAAAGTGAACACATACAGTCACAAAATAAGTTCTCTAGGGGTGCCTGGGTGGCCCAGTTGGTTAAGCATCCGACGTCAACTCAGGTCATGATCTCATGGTTCATGGGTTCGAGCCCTGTGTTGGACTCCGTGCTGATAGCTAGCTCAGAGCCTGGAGCCTGCTTCCGATTCTTTGTCTCCCACTCTCTCTGATCCTCCCCTGTTCACGCTGCTTCTATCTCTCTCTCAGAAATACATAAAACATTAAAAACATTTTTAAAAAAAAAACAAAATAAATTTTCTATCACTTGAAGTGTAGTATGATACAATGTGAGTATAACTGGCTTCATATATTATTTCAAATATGTCATCTCATCAACATGCTATTTCATGTATAATAACTGAGTTATTATACTGCCCAAGTTCCCTTTCATTTAGAGAAAGGTTAAAGAGCAGCAACTTGGCATAAGGAATTTTCTTGGTGACATAATATCAGGTGACTTATTATTCACAAATGTAACACTGGAGTATGCAGAGCAGAGATTAATGTACATCTGCTTAAAACTCATAACCTGACCTTCTTCTTGAAGTCACTTAATGCAGTATGGTACCTCAAATTTATAGTATAAATTTTATAATATGCACTGGGGCCTCAGGAGGTATCCTTACTATGCAAAATATTCCCCTAGTTATCCAGTTGTATTTATGTGTTTCAACAGATTTGTTTTGCATATTTATTTTTAAACATAAAATTAGGTTTCCTTGCTTGATTTTTATAGCAAAATTAGCATATTTATAACATTGAAGGTATAATGTCCTTATTATTGAATCTCTGCCTCTAGAACTGCACTTTAGTAAATATGTCTTAATGTGCATTCATGAAACTGTAACAGGCATTGACATTGCATAATAATCTGAAACCATCCAAGATGTGAATGCATGGCTATGTTAAAGGGGAAATGTAAATCTGAAACCTGAGTCACGTATTGCAAGGTCATTCTGCTAGTAAACTGACATAGAGTAACCCATTAAAACCATTCTTCTCATTTTCAATGAATTTTCCAATTTCTCCATTTCTTTTTCTTATTTACTACACAGATTTTTTGAGGATATTAAAACCAATCCCTACTGCCAAACTCTTCCAAATTGTGACTACACAAGAAATAGTTGATAGGACCATATTAAAAAACAGGTCTAAAACTAACATGTCTGTTTATAATATTTCTTTCATGTGTAATTTAAAGTCAGAGTCATAGGAATTATAGTAAAAATAACACACTTGTGATTCTAGAATAACTGTTACATTGTTGTGATATAGTTAGATAAAATTTTACATAGGGTATTTGCATCTCATTTGTAAGTTAAATTGTCCTATAATATTATTTTCTTTTACTCTTCATGTCCACTTCTTTTTTAAAAAAATTTTTAATGTTTTATTTTTATTTTTGAGAGAGAGAGAGAGAGAGAAACAGTGTGAGCAGGGGAGGGTCATAGAGAGAGGGAGACACAGAATCCAAAGACAGGCTCCAGGATCTGAGCTAGTTGTCAGCACAGAGCCCGACTCGGGGCTTGAACCCAAGCGAACTGTGAGATCATGACTTGAGCTGAAGCCAGACGCTCAACCGACTGAGCCACCCAGGTGCCCCTCTGTCCACTTCTTATATTAGGCTATACTGGCTATATGTGTCTTGGTGTATAAAAGTGTGTATAAAGTATCTTACATGAGGTGTCTGTATAAAGTCATTTGTATAAAGTGTCATTTCTTCTATTTCGATCCTTTAAAACAATTGTGTAAGATGAGAGTTATCAAATTCTTGAGCTTTTGGTAAAAATTTCCTGTAAAATAATCTGTGCCTGACGTTTATGTGTGTGGAGAGGGAAGTGTAAGTAATATTAATGCATCTACTTTCCATAATGATTATAACCCTACTGATTCTTCTTTTCTTCTTGCGTCAGTTTTGATCAATTATCTTTCTAAGGCATTATCCATTTTATTTAAGTGAGTTAGTTAGTTCTGATAAAACTTCTATGCATATTTGAATGGAATGGAATCTCTCAGATTGACTGATTGATAGAAATATATCCTCTAATGGTTGAAATCAGATATACATGTTTACGAACTCAAAGTATTATTTATTATTAAAATTTGTCTCAGTTTTTGAGAGAAGGATGTTAAAAAGTCTTTGTCTCTGATTCTAGATTCATTAAGTTCTACTTGCAATTTTATGCTTTGTTTTTAATTTTTAATTTCAACTGTTAAAGATTCTGTCAAGGATCTGAGTTGTTATGTCCTTAGTTTGAGTAGTCCACGCTATCATTTTGTCCTTAATAGGAATATTTATTCCTTGATAGTATCTTTCAGACTGTATTAGTGTTGCATTGCAGCTATCTTTAGTTAGTGCTTTCCTGGTGTATTTTTTTATTGTCAAACTTTTTGAGTCATTATATATTCTGCCATTATATTTATAAATAGCTTAGAGCTGAATGTCTTATATCGCATTTGAGACTGACTTTCAATGAGTAACTGTAGTGTGTATATTTTTGGAGTGACTACTGATATATTCAGTTTTCCCTATTATCTAATATTTTTAATTATTACACTTTTCCTTGGTTTCTTCATTTTCTTTTTATGAACCATCTCCTTTTACCCTTCATATTGAATGACCAAGGATATCTTAGCTTTAATCATATTCTTCTTGTTCAACTTTCCACCTTATTTTTTATCTGATATTTTATATATGCTCTATCTTAATATCACAACATCAGTTATCTATTGTATCATTCCTATCCAGTGCTTATTTTGAATTAAAAACATATTTGCCAATTTATTTGCATAAAACTATTTGTGAAAAATAATTATGGGGCCATTTCCTTCTGTTCATTTGTATTTAGAGTATTTCTCACTTAAAAAATATCATTTAGAATTTTTTTCAGAGATAATCTCTATTAAGGTCTATCATTCTCTATATGAAAATATAATTATTAATCCTTTATAAACATGGTTATAATGAAACCATGTTTAGAATTTTAGTGTGAAAATTTGTAAAACACATCAAAAATGCTTTATTGTTCTGGCTGATGAGAAGAAATGTGTCATCTAGTTGTTTCAGTGTATATAACATATATTGTCTTAGTAGAAGCTTAAAAAAAAGCAACTAGAATATATGCTACACTTAATGATTATGTGTTAGAGATTCCAAAAACACAGCATTAGCTTATATGAAACATTTGAAAGCCATCATTCCAACCTGATGCCTCTATTTGGGTTGTTTCTGCTCTGCTAGTATGGTTGGTTGTAATGCCAATGGTCATTAGTATACAAGACATGCAAGACAAGACTAGGGGTGAGGAGTTAAGTTATCTAGGCTTTCAGGAGTTCATTGTATATGCTATGAGCCTTATATGTGGCAAGGATTTCTTCCCCACTTATGCCTCATTACAGCCATCATTTCTTCTGTCCTTCCTGAATATTCAGCCTTCCTTACTATATACATTTCCTATTATCACAAGAATACTGGGTAACAAATTGCCAACAAGTGTAGTTGCCGGAAGAAATCATTGTTTATTATTGACTACAGGGGTTGGAAGGTGGTCTCCCTAGTTTTGCCTGAGCACTCAGACATCTGCAGTCACCTGAGAGTCTTTAAGGTGGCCCTGCTGATATTGGCCACACTTTCTTGTCTGTTTATGGTTGGCTGTGTGAGGGATGGTTGTGGATGGCCTTGATGTTTCTGCATGTGTCTTTCTCACATCCCTCCTTTGTGCTAGCTTATACATGTTCCCATGGTAGTGGCAAGAGTACAATAATGGAAACAGCAATATGCAAGTCATTCTTCCAACTTCTGTTTATGTCAAATTTGTTAAAAACCTACCGGCTAAAGAAAGTCATGGAGAACAAGCCCCAAGTCAGTGTAGGAGCCGATAGGCACGGATACAGGGAGATATGAAAAATTGGGGCCATTATTAGAATGGATCACCATACTTGTTTGGGATTTTATCCTTTACAGCCTACCTCTGTGAATTCAATACTGTAGTGGCTAACCTCTACCCTATCTCCCACGTGTTACAAAACTCAGTGATAAAAGTCCCCAATATCACTCAGCTGGTAATTGGTAAGTTTGAATCCAGGTCTTCTGACTCAAACTGTCAAGTTTTTCTTTATTTACTGTTCTTCATTCTCTCTCACTTGGTATACATTTTTATTTTTCTTTTGTTTACATTTTTGTTTTAAGCTAGTAAGCTGTTTCAATTATAATGAAATGTCAGTATCAGTGACAACTATGATAATACAATAATATCTTTAAACATAAATCCCCCCAAATATTTGTTGGTTTTGCTTTAGTTTCTGTTTTTTTTTTTCTGCAGGTAAGTATGTTAATAGTACTTCTCATGAAGCATTCTAGTACATCACTTTTTTGTCTGTTATAAATATCACCTTAGAAGAGTAAATGGCATGGTCAAGTCTCTATTATTTTGCATTTTACTCTTCATAATTTAAGGAATTTTAGATAGCTATCTTACCTTTATGTGTATCAATAAATTTTTAAGAAGTTCATGCCTTTTGCATTGGAAGGAAATATGAAAGCTAATTCTTCTTAGCATTTTAATATTTATTTATATAATAAACTTTCTTCAGAAACAAAATGTACTGCTTGGAAAGTCATGGCCAGATGAGATCTACTATAAAGCAGTCCTTTTTCTGTACTGCTTTTAGCATACTTTCAATTTTAGATAAAAGAGTGTTTCTTATTTCCTTGTGAGGAGTCATTATTGCTTCCTTTTAGTTATTTGAAGCTCATGAACTCATGCCTAAACTACTTCAAGAAACTCAGAACTAACCCTTCCCCAGCTCCTGACTTCATTCCCTCCCCCATACAACTTTAATCTATATCTTCTGTTTTTGACCCTTCATATAACACAAAGAATATTATTCATAAAATTTTAATTTTCTTATGTTTTTACCTAGTTAAAAACTCACCAAAGAATATCCACAAGCCCACTTGTGAACTGGCAACTTTTCCATATGTATGGTGATATCAATACTGACCAAAATTAATTTATTTCTCCTACCTTCAGACTATGGCTATTCTCTTTCCATGAATGTGGTGCCCCATCCTCCCAGCCCCCCACAGGAAGTGCCTCCCTTGCCTTCCCTTTCATATCTAATCAATATTCAAATCTTATAGATTGTATCCTCTTGAATCTCTTTACAAACCTCCACATTTCCATTCTAACTACGGCTCCCTATTTTATTCCCTTGTTGGCTCTAACCTATATAATTACAATAGCTTCTTTCTTTGACACAATTCAGCCCATAACACCTTCTACGTTTTTTGTATAATGTGATGAATTACTTATTCTGAGAATGTATCATGCATTCTCACACTTTATTTTCACATTTATTTCACTTTATTTTGTTCTCCACTTATAGCGGTGTTTTAACCGTTCATATCCGGCTCACTTATCACCACTCATTACAAAGTAGCCTCCCAAACAACACAAAAAAGTTCCTTGTTTTCTGTACATTCATAGAAGTTCTTCTTTGTTTCTATATTCATTGAAATTCTTTTCTAAACACCTGTAATCTCACAAGTGAATGTGATCCCTGTTGGTGTATAGTCTGTGTGATAGTCATTTTTATAATCACAATGTCTAGCATAGTATTAAGTATATCTCAGGTCCTCAATATATATTTTACTTGAATTAGTAGAGGGTGGTTGGTCGACGAAGTGCCACCAGTGGGTATGATTCTATCATATGAACACACTCCTCAAAACAATTTTTTGCAAGGTGATATTCAGGTTACTTAATGCCACTCTGAAGACACTCCATTATATGGCAGGTTAAAGACCTATGCTCTCATAGGTAAATTTTCTATTTGTGTCATGGCCATATTATTACTTCTTGCTCCAGTCACTCCACACTGCCTGTTCCATATTCAACAGACACAATCCTTGGGCAAAAGCAGAGATACCTACTATTCTCTCTTTTGGGTGGTATACCAGTGAGTCTTCCATACATCTGCTATTCTACATTCATATCCATTTTCAAATGTCATATTATTCTTCATTCCAGGCACACTTTCATGTTCTCCTTATTTTACACTTGCATTCTGCATTAGTGCCTCATTTAACTCTAAGTAAAACCATAACTTGATCATAGTCATCTCCATTCTTGGTGTCAGTACTCAGGTTTTCTTAGCTCTTGGTTATATGTCTCCTGTTCCACTCATCTTATCTTGGAACTCGTTTCTTCATTAAGGTTAATAAGTGGCTGTTTTTTACCTCCTGAAGCTAATTGAAAGCCTGCTAGGGCCAGACACAATTCTATGTACTGGGGAGATATCAGTGAAGAAAATAGACAAAGATCCCTCCCCTTGTCTAGCTTATATTCTAACAGGGATAAGAAGATAATAAAAATCAACAATAAACACAGTAAATAAGTAAACTAGACGGGATTTTGGAAAGTGATAAGTCATATAAAAATAAAAAGAAAATGTAGATCAGGGTAAGGAGGATGGAGTAACTGAGTGGTCAGGATTAGCTCACAGAGAAGCCGATGTTTGAGAAAAGATGGAGAGGAGACGAGAAAATATCAAATCTGAAGAAAGAGAATGTGAGGCAACGGGGACAGTTAGTGGAAGACTCTAATCTGGGAGAGTGCCTGGAGTGTTTGAAGGACAGCAAGGAACCCTGTGGTTGGAGATGAGTGAAATGAGGGCAGGGGAAGCAAAAGGAGAAGAGCAACCTACTTTTTAACTTACAGATAATGTAAGAGTTTTGAAAATCTGTCCATAATGCTATAGGTGCATAATTATCATTTCTGTTTCCTCACCCTGTTTTGTTATCTTCAGAGCATGTATTACTGTGTTTATCCCACTTATTTATTTGTTAATGGTATGCTCTTTTCCTCTTCTACTAGAGTGTAAAGTCTGGGATTAGGGACTTTACCAGTACTAGAATAGTGCCTGAGACAAGAAATGGCCCAATTATATTTGTAGAAAACACTATATTGCCAGGCTTCTTCTGACATTTTCTAGCTCCTATTTATCTGTGTTCTTTCTTCAGATCTGTTTTTCCCCTCCCTGATATTGATGCTCAAAATATATTTGCTGATTTGAACTACAATGACAGGAAATGGAAGCAGCATAGTAGCCTATAATAGGTATGCTTCCAGTCTCTCAGCACCAGAACCTTCCCCCATGCTTATTTGTTCTCCTACAATCTGTATGCATAGAGCCACTGCAGCTACTAATTGGTAAGGAGAATTCTCCGGCTGTGCTTATAAAACACACAAATAATAAACAGGCTATTCTCATTTTTTTTATAACAATGTAAAGTTGAAACTAGTGCTCTACTGTCCATATCTACAGAAGTTAGAACTCTGTTCACTTGGAATTATCTTCTTAAAGGAAAAAAAGAACATAAGAAAAAAGAAAAAAAACAATCTTCATCAAATTAATATTTCTAGATTTTTAAAGTTTTTTTTTTTATGTATGAACAAAGAGTGAAATAGGTCAGAAGCCTTTTTAAAAGTGGTGAATCATCTACACAGTTTGCTCATTTACTAGTTGTAAATCTAATTCTAGTGCTATAAATTCTAGTTCATGAGTGTCTCTTGATCAATAGGTGGGGTAGAAAGAGCACTGAGAACCACACATTCCTCCCACAACCCTGATGGCACAGTGTAATACTGACACTGATTCATGGTTTCTGGGAAAACTAACACTTGATTAGGGGATCTTTCAATGATATTTATTTAACCCAAAGGGAGCACCGTGGAGAAAATTTAAAGTAGATAAAGTTAGACTTTTAAATTGAAGATACAGAATTAATTAGACATGGTCCATTCAATTGTTTGTGCCAGCAAACTATTTGAGGAGAAATATGATGGGAACCAGCATGACTTGAGAAGCCATATAGCCCAGGGTTAACAGCACAAACATGAGAGCCACACTGTCCTGGCTTGAATGCTGGCAAAACTGTTTATCTTGGACTAGTCCCTTAAAGTCTCTGTGCCGCAGTTTCCTCACCTACAAAAAGATATTAATAATCCCTCTCTCAAAGAGATTGATATTACTATTCATGAAATGCTCAGAGTAGAGCCTATCAGGTAATAAATGCTCTTTTCCTTTTTTGTTTCTTTTCAAATTTTTATTTAAATTCCAGTTAGTTAACATAGAGTGTAATATTAGTTTCAAGCGTAGAATCCAGTGATTCATCACTTACGTATAACACCTGGCACTCATCACGATAAGTGTCCTTTTTGATACCCATCACCTATTTGACCCATAAATACTTTTTTAAAAAGTTAACTATTTTGAATGGATATAATGAGTATGTGCTAAGAACACACATTATCAGGTTTAATTCTCTGGCAAGCAGTTCAAAGTAGTATCACCATTCTTATTTTTTAAAGGTAAAAAAACTGTGGCTCAATAAACTTAACTAGCTTGGCACTACTCCACACATATAGTAGATTGTGCGGCCAAAATTTGTACTAATCTGATCTGATTTGAAAGCCCTTGCTGCTAAAACTCGTCTAACTTCCAAGATAATTACACATCACTATCTACTAATATGTAGAGTTGTTAGTGTTTGCAGGCTTTTCCTGTAAGCCCACAGAAGCTTTTATTTCCTGATCCTATCCTTAACTTTTGAGATTGGTCTCATTTTCTGTTTTGCTTCTTTGGCTTTCTCAGTTTGTTCTTCAGTGAATTTACCCTCCTCAACCCCCAGCATTTATTCTCTTCCATATCATCTTTGTTGAATAGATTTCTATTCTTTAGAAGGAACTAATTAACTACTTCTTGGGAACTCATTTTGCAAGCATGAGAACCTATTTGGGGATATTGCATACAAGAAGATTTTACTACTGTTTAAAGTAAACATATTCAGAGGCACCTGGGTGGCTCAGTTGGTTAAGCATCCTACTTCAGCTCAGGTCATGATCTCAGTTTGTGAGTTTGAGCCCTGTGTTGGGCTCTGTGCTGAGAGCTCAGAGCCTTGAGCCTGCTTTGGATTCTGTGTCTCCCTCTCTCTCCTCCTCCCCCACTCGCACTCTGTCTCTCTCAAAAAAATTAATAAACATTAAAAAAATTAAGTATTTCACTGAATAAAAAATGTTTAAGTGTGTTCCTTACATCTGGTAATATGTTGCCCAGTAAAAGGAATAATAAATATAAGTGTGTTATATGATAAGTTGGATAATAAGTGATAAAGGCTTACAGAGGAATATAACAATGGGCAGTTATACCTTAGAAAAAATTTGAGAGGTATCCCAAGGAATTTGGAATATATTGGGATAAGCATAGAATACCAAGCATTGAAAATAGCATAAGCAAAAGTTTAAATTTGGTAATACGTATGATATATGCTTATAACATTAGGCCCACAATGAGCGACAGAAACAGCTTAAATCATGATGATGTCTCATAAAATGAAACATTTGTTATATCCTTCTTGCTCACCTGTGACAGATATTAATTTGGGACTGCACCTGTTCCAGTCATCAGTATTACTGCAGGGATAATGATTTTTGGTATGAGACTTGAAAATAATTCTCCTTTCCTTAAAAGAAACTATGTCAGCTTACAGTTTCAGGTTTGCCATTGTTTTGTGATATTCGATTGGTATTTCTCCCACTTGGAACCTCTTTGACAACAGGATCTTGTCAATTATTGATGACCTTTCGATGTATATGTCTGGCTTAATGTAGCATATATAGCATGTAATGTATGCACACAGTATGATAAATGTGTGCTGCAGTTAACTAAATTAGCAGAAATCTGCCTAATAAAAAGATCTGCAACAAGGAATCCTGAGAAATGAGTGTTCTAGGCAAGAGAGACAAATTTAAAGCCTCTGAAATAGGAATGATCCTGAAGTGTTTGAGAGATGACAGACAATGCAGCCATGGTAGCAAAAGCAGAATACAGATGGAAAAACTGAAGGAGGTGAGCTCAGAGAGGTCAGGGCATGGATTCTTCAGGGCATTGTAGGGTGTGGTAAGAGATTGGACTGCATTCAAAGAGTAGAGAAACATTATTAGACGGTTTTAGGGAAGAGGGTTACATGATGTAATTTATATATTTAAAAGTAACTTTGGTTGTTCTACTGAGTAGGAAGTAGACTGTTGAGAGCAAATAGTAGGGGGCTGTCTTTGCCTAATGTAAGACGCTAGTGTCTCTGTGGTAGAGATGAAGATCTATTAAGGAGCTAGAGAAACTGTGTTTGCTGATGATTTGGAAGTGGGAGGGGTAGAGACAGAATAAGAAAGGTCTGGGGAGGGGAAGGGGGGTGATGGGCATGGAAGAGGGCACTTGTGGGGATGAACACTAGGTGTTATATGGAAACCAAGTGGAAAGTAAACTATTAAAAAAAAAAAAAGAAAGGTCTGATCATCCTAATCATTTGGATTGAGTAACTGGGTGACTTATCTGTGTAATTTTAGCAATGGGCAAAATGAGGCTGACTCATACATGGTTTGGGGATGTACATATAAATCACAAGTATTATTTGGGCATGTTAATTGAAGGTGTCAAGTAAACAGTTGCAGTTGAGCATGAGACTTGAGATAAATGAATAAAGATTATCTCAAATCTTTAGAAAATATTTTGATGTTATCTTTCTCATGTTAAATTCAGAGTACTTCTAACTTGGTTAAGGTCCTATAAATTGGCAAAATCACCTGGTTTGCCCTCCAAACTAAGGTTGATTTGTTTACACTCCTGTGCACTGCTCTGCCTGAACTTTAATGAAGCACCAAAGACACATTCAGATGGCAGTAGTTTAAGGCAGAGTGTGATCAATAGACGTTCTATCTGAGAAGGAAGAAAATTTTTTTCGCTGGGGTTAATGCACGGTGTCTTCCTCGGGGAAGTAGTTGGTGAGTTGAAAAGGTAAAGTTTCAGTTGGCAGACTATAGCCAAAGATTTTCTGTCTGAACTAGATAAGAAAGCCACATATGAGCAAGAGCAGAGGAGTGAACAAATTGTTGATATACATTTGGGAATTTTAACTTCAGCATAGTTAGAAGAGAAGGTTTAGGGGAGAGCAGGGAAAAAGAGAATTCCAGGGTGTTGGTAATAGACACTCAATGGCATAATAAATAAATCAGATTTTATTCTGGAAAGAAAAGCCATTATTAGTTTTTGAATAGGGCTAGCCATATAAATGTAATGTAAGTAAACATATAAAGTAGATGTCCCTCTCATAAAAACCGTAAGAAGTCTAAGCCAAAAGGGAATGATATTCAACTATTTAACATGTGAAAACAATTAGAAATTAAGATAAAAGATTAATCACCAAAAATCATATAAAAGTTAGTGGTTAATCTAGAATTGGAACTCGGGGGTCTTAGTACATCAATTTTCTTTCCATATCCTACCCAGCACTATGGACTATTTTTAATAACCCCATCTACTGTTCTTGTTTTTGCCTCCATAATACCTCTACCTTTACCACTCTATCTACTGTGCTTTATATTGTACCCACGCCAATGGGATTTGTTCAGGATTCTGTGCTGATGATAGCTGTGACAATACGTTTGTTTTTCTTGGTTGTTGTTTTACTCTCTTTTTAATTTCTCCACTTCCTCCCATAAAACTGAAAACACAACTAGCAGAGCAAAACCCTATGCCCCAAACAACATCTACAAAAATACTAAGTATTCCCACAAGCCTCACAGTATGAGGGACAGGAAGCAAACCACTGAAGGCAGCAAGATCCCTATCACATCAGAGACTATGCAGGGATGCCTTGGGACCTCTGATGACTGGTTATCCAGAGTAAGCCAGAATAGTCTATATGTGCTCCCTACAAATTACAGTAGTCCAGCCTGAGAATGGCAGTCCAAACCAGAAAGAGCTTTTAAGGCTCCTATGTGCAGTTGAGTGCAGGAGACTCAAAGGAAATCAAAGGTATGGACGCAATGAACTCTCTGAGCTCACCAACTGAAGCTCATTTGTGGGATAAAGCCACAGACCGAGGAGACACTACAGGAGATAGAATCCAAAGTGGTATGACAGAGACAATAGCGGCAAAATCATCTAGATATTATGGGTGTAGGACAATCAGTAGGTATCTTTCAAACGCTTTTCAAAGATAACACAAGAGGGAGGTTAGGAGCTATGAAGCCACATCTAAGTGCAAAAGGAGAAAGGGGACCAGGGCATGTCATCTAACTGTATGTCCAGGAAAAAAAGGGAGTTGCAGATATTGGTGCCCATTGGCAATCTCTGTCACACACATAGCCATGATATTTCCTGTATTTACAGAGACAAAGTGGACAAAATCAGAATCATATGTTCATGTATGTGTATGTAGGCATGCTGCATTTATATCCAAATATTCAATTATATGCAGATTTGGATGTTACTTAATTAATCTAAAAAACACATTGTGTTTATTGATCCTAACATGCTCCACCTTTGTTTTTCCTTATTACTTCTCTATCATTTGCCATTTAGGCTGTTACCAACAATTAACTGTTATAAATTATTTTTTAATGCTTTATTTTTGAGAGAGAGATGGAGACAGCATGAGCAGGGGAGGGTCAGAGAGAGAGGTAGACACAGAATCTGAAGACAGGCTCCAGGCTCTGAGCTAGCTGTCAGCACAGAGCCTGACACAGGGTTCAAACCCACGAACCATGAGATCATGACCTGAGCTGAATTTGGTCGCTTAACCGACTGAGCCACCCAGGCGTCACAACAATGAACTATTATATAAAATTATATAATGAACATGCCTGTGCATAACTATCTGTCTATCCATGTTAATGATTACATTCCAACGATACATTCCTAGTGGAGAATTTCTGGATTAAAACTTATTAAAAAATTTTATGGTTCTTGCTATATATTGCTTACTTGCCCTTTATCAATATTATATCATTTACTTTCTCAGGTGAGGGTATCAGTATCTGTTTCCTTGTATCTTGGACCACCCTTGGCACGCTCACTTTTCAAAAAAACTTTGCCAGTTTGTAGGAAATGTCTCAACATTTATGAAACTTGTATTTATTATTTTGTTGAGGATTATAATAGTATCTGTGGTCATGAAATTGTTAGTAAGGCAATCAAAAATCAAAATTAAGAGCCCAGAATCATATAAGTCCATTCAAATGTGGGAGTCATGTCAATTCTCTTGCCTGTCTTTCTTTCTTTCTTTCTTTCTTTCTTTCTTTCTTTCTTTCTTTCTTTCTTTCTTTCTTTCTTTCTTTCTTTCTTTCTTTCTTTCTTCCTTCTTTTCTTCTTTCCTTCCTTCCTTCTTTCTTTNTTTCTTTCTTTCTTTCTTTCTTTCTTTCTTTCTTTCTTTCTTTCTTTCTTTCTTTTCTCTCTCTCTCTTTCTCTTTCTCCCTTCCATCCTTCCTTCTCCTTTCTTGCTTTCATTTCATTTCTTTTTTTAAAACTTTTATTCATTTGAGAGAGAGCAGGGAGGGGCAGAGGGAGACAAGAGATCTGAAGCAGGCTCTGTGCTGACAGAGATAGCCTGATGCAGGGCTCGAACTCATGAAACATGAGATCATGACCTGAGCCAAAGTTGGACACTTAAATAACTGAGGCACCCAGCTGCCCCTTAGTCTCATTTCTTAAAATAAGAAGAAAGTGTGGAAACTATGTTTTTATGAATGGCTTTAGAAGGAAATAGCTCATATATGGCCCACACCTGATTCATCTTTTCCAAGGACTTTGTAAGGAGCAGCTTTTTTTTTTTAAGAGATAGAAAAAGTGCACAAATGGAGTAAGAGAAGAGAGAGAGGGAGAGAGACAGAGAGACAGAGAGACAGAGTAGAGACAGAGACAGAGAGACAGAGAATCCCAAGCACGCTCCATGCTTTCAGTGGAGAGCCAAGGTGGGGCTGGGTTTCATGAACCATGATATCATGATCTGAGCTGAAATAAGAGTCGGCTCTTTAACTGACTGAGCCACCCAGATGCCCCAGGACCAGCCTTTTGATGTATACCACTATGAACCCTCACTCAAACTGTCCTTTGAGTTTTCCTACATTGGACAAAGTTAATATATATTTCATATAACGGAACTCATACATATTGAACATCAGTCAATTTCATGAAGAAAATTCTGTGGCTAAAAAGCCAATTCTGCTCTATAATGTCATGGATTATTACTAATTTTCTAGTTTTATTAGGAAGGATATTCACTTCTTAAACAGCAGATGTAACTTGATTACCACAATATGCAAAACTTCTGAGTTATACCCACATTGTGAAATTCAAGAATGTTATTTACCAACAGTTGTTAATGCATCTAATAAAAACGAACCATTTGTTGTTATAATCTAATTATTGGAGTTGATATAAATACATCAAAGATTCATTTGTTAATAGAAATATTGCTGCAAAAGAGGAAGAGGGATCAATTTCTAATCTTCTCTGGATTGGAATTCTGCATAATTTTTGTCATAACACTTAATGTATGATTGTTTACTTGTCTATCATGGAGAGACTTTATTTTCATTTTTGTATTCCCAACACCTAGCTCATTGCTTCTTATTCAGCAGTTGCTAAAAAAAAAACCACGAAACATTTAGATTATCCAAGAGTGTAGAAAGCAGCTGAAAGGCATTGTAAAGAATTATTGTAGCATCGTCACCATCATCATGACGCAAATGTTGATAAGCCTCAAAAACAAAGATTGGGACCAACAGTCAATTATTTTTGGATATAAAAATCTTATATCTGCTCTTTTACCCTTATCTGAGTGTTCTCTTTGTTTTTCTCAAATTGGCTTTCTCTGCCACTTGAGTCCACATCTTCTTTAGTTCTCCTGGCTTCCATCCGTAGCCAAGACATCATAGGAAGCCCATTGGAGACTGTCTCCTTTTTCAGGTCTCGGTAACTGAAATTCTGAGAAAGATTCTGATTCCTCCAGGTTAAATTAGGTGTCAAATCTTGGACAAGTTTTCTTTCCTTAGGGAACTGGTTATGTTATGATATGAGATGCTATCATATAACCATTTGCAGAAATGAAGTTTAGAGGATTAACCAATGTGATTAATAATTAATTCAGACAAAAGTAATTGCTGGAGGACATTTTCTAAGCCATCAGTTTGCCAATTGATTCAATTGATTAAATTTACCAAATATGCTAATGGCCAAAATGGTTCCCAACATGTTTGATGAGTCTGTTAAGCTTTAACAAAAATGTATACTTTAATTACTCCTGATTAAAAATATATATATTTAATTATAAATCCATACATTATAAAGAAATAAAATATATATGTGCAAATATTTACTTTTTAATAACAAATTTAAATTTTACCTAATTATAGTTTGAAATATTTGCTAAAAATAACATATTATACCTGATTTGCTTCACATTTGGGAAGTTACTAAAAAAAAAAAAAAAGGAAGAAAGAAAGAAAGAAAGAAAATACCCCAAAGTCTCTAAAAGGAATTTGAAGTAGCTGATGGAATTACATCATTTATGAAATGCTGAAAGTTTGGTTTCTAATAGGAAGCGATCGAAACATCAACTCGTTACTCGTTAGGAGAATAATTCACTATCAAAAAGCAAAAGTGTCCAAGAGTGGAAGCAAGGCATAGATGCCCTGAAGGGACAAATATAATGGACCCTATGGATAAAAATAAACTATGAAGTGACAGGAGCAACCACATCACATAATAAATTGTAACAACTAATTTCTAGATATAACAATTAAAATTTACAAAGCTACCTGGAATTGCCAAATGAACTGTAGAACTGTTTAAGATTACAAGTCAAAAATGAATAAAAGCTTAAGTTACAGTAACCTAAAAGACATTTATATGAAGAAATCAAATTTGATTAGAGAATCTCTAATTGACATTTTAAAAGAATTATATACATATATTTAGAATTCTAATATTAATACTGTGTATATAATGAATTGTTTATAAACTTGTATTTTAGTAAAAGGGATAAGAATTGCATGAAGCTCTTAAAATGTTCCTATTAAAGTTCTCAAACCATGGTTTTTGTTAAAATCATAATTACTGAATTTCATAGATCAGTTATTTAGCAAGGTATTCATCAGTAAGATTGATTTTTGGCAGATTTACTATATGGCAAAATAAATTGCAGTAATTTGGCTTTGTGAGTTTATTTCCAGAATGTTGGCCTGATATCATGGACAAATGGAGGCCAATTTGAATTCTCATGGTTGTAGGGGCGCTGGGGTAGTTCAGTGGATTAAGTGTTTGACTTCGGCTCAGGTCATGATCTCATGGTCCATGAGTTCAGGCCTCACATCAGGCTCTGTGCTGACTGCTCAGAGTGTAGAGCCTGCTTTGGATTCTGTATCACTCTCTCTCTCTGTTCCTCCCCTGCTCATGCATGTATGTGATCTCTCTCTCTCTCTCTGTCAAAAATCAATAAACATTTAAAAAAATTTAAAGACTCTCCATCCTCCACACTGCCACTGAAGAAGCCTTTCTTAGTTTCTTCAAAACCACACGTCTCATCATATAAAAACTTTAATCACATTTTCACTGCAACACAATCAAGCCCAAATGCAAGCATGGCATTCAAAACACTGGTCAATCTTGTCTCAACTTCATTTTTCAGCCTTATCTCTAGGTACTACCCTCTCTCCTAACCTGTCTACACCTGCAATACCTCATGTGAACTGGTAACACTTTCTCCACAGCACCAGGCCTCAATGCCTTTGCTGTCAATAATATTTTGTAATTTATTGTAATAATTAATACTCTTGAAGACAATGGGCTATCTGTCCATGTGTTGTTCCCATTGTGTTTAAGAGGACTCCCTGAATCTGGCTTTATGGTGCAGATTCAACTGATTAGGCCATTTCTGGGTATTTCTGGAGTACAGGAGTGGTAAGATCATCCGGATCCTCCTAGCAAAAGTGCCAAGGCACTTGATTATAAGGAACAATGACTAGGACATTTGTTGACAGCAAATTTCTAGGTATGGAGCATGTTTTAAAATGTGGACTCTGATGGCTAAAATGAACGAATCACGAGACTACAGATGCTGGCGAGGATGTGGAGAAACAGGCACCCTTATACACTGTTGGGAATGCAAACTGGTGCAGTCACTGTAGAAAATAGTGTGGAGTTTCCTCAGAAAATTAACAATAGAACTCCCCCATGACCCAGCAATAGCACTGCTACCAATTTATCCAACAGATACAGGAGTGCTGATGCACAGGGGGCACATGTACCCCAATGTTCATAGCAGCACTTTCAAGAATAGCCAAATCATGGAAAGAGCTTAAATGTCCATCAACTGACAAATGGAACCAAGAAGATGTGGTTCATCTATACAATGGAATACTACATGGCAATGAGAAAGAATGAAATCTGGCCATTTGTAGCAATGTGGATGGAACTCAAAGATATTATGGTAAGTGAAATAAGTCAGGCGGAGAAAGATACCATATGTGTTCACTCATATGTGGATCAGAACAAACTAAACAGAAGACTCATTGGGAAGGGGAAGGGGGAAAATAGTTAAGGAGAGGGAGGGAGGCAAACCATAAGAGATTCTTAAATACGGAGAACAAACTAAGGGTTGATGGGGGATGCGGGAGAGGGGAAAATGAGTGATGGGCATGAGAAAGGCACTTGTGGGATGAGCACTGGGTGTTACATGGAAACCAACTTGACAATAAACTATATATTTTTTTTAAAAATGTGGACTCTGAGGGGTACCTGGGTGGCTCAGTCAGTTAAGTGTCCAATTTCAGCTCAGTTCATTCATGGTTTGTGGGCTTGAGCCCCACATCGGGCTCTGTGCTGACAGTTCAAAGCCTGGAGCCTGCTTCAGATTCTGTGTCTCCCTCTCTCTTTCTGTCCCTCCCCCACTTGTGCTCTGTCTCTCAAAAATAAATAAATATTTTTTAAAAAAGAATGCAGACTCTAAAGTAAGGATGTTTACTGTTGAGAAACTGATTTAAAGCCCTGTATGGAAACAACAATGCCAAACTCATTGAGTTCTTGCAAAGATTATGCCTGTTATATAGCATGTTCTCAATAAATGATACCTATCGTGAATATTATAAACTATGTTCACCATTACGCAGGTGGAAAATGATTTCACCCTCTTAAGATAGAGTCTGATATAGGAAAAATACATGAGTTCAAGTGAAAGATAACAGAGGGTACACAGAAAGATAAATAATGTTTCTGCTGCAAGGGGGGTCTCCTGGAATTGGTGTAGGCACATTGACACTGAGTGTCACTGTGAGTTTGTGGATTCTCTGGGCAGGGGTAAGGTCCTTGGGTACTTCATTGAGAGAATGCCATGGTGCAACTACATAACTTCGTGCAAATGCCATTTGCGAAACACATCAGAGAGTACTTACTGCTTGGAACCAGAGTTAGTCAGAGAAGATAATTTGCAATATATTTGGTGAGTTTGGAGCCATAGAATGATGTCCTTTACTATTTTATAATGCAATTCTACTCCTAAGTTGATGCAGCCAAGATAATTACTTGCTATTATATATATTCCTGGAGCCTATTGCAAGGAATGACATATAATAGGACTCAATAAGTTTTTGCTGAATGAATTAATGCTGAATCTTCACTTCCTTTTGGCAATCAATATTTTAATTACATTGGTGGCAGTTATGGTTAAGTCATGAAGCACTAATGGGAAGCAAGCACATTCCACAGGAAGAAAATATAGAACATAATGCAACAAATAGCATTATGGATACCATTAGGTAAATATATTAGTCTTTCTTCTTCCCAGCCTGTATACTATAATCTGAATCCCATATGGAATAAAAAAGCAGGCTTCATGCCTTCTGTCATTTCCATTTCTATTCATTTTACAACTTTTTCTGCAGCCTTAGAGGCTTAGCATGTTGGTGCCAATGATGACTCCTCTTTTGACCCTCTCCATGAATTCAATGGACTTATATCTGTTGACTATCTATTACATACTAGGCACACTGTTTGGTTTCAAAGTAACAGTGATTAAAGAGGAAGTCCTCACTGTGCTCAAGTTTTGCTGCAGAGAGAGAGAAATAAACATAAAAATGCAGACTCCGATTTTTGAGAAACACCTAGAGAACCCTGAAGACAGAAAGTGATATCTGGGCTGGCTCTTGAAGAAGGAATCAAACCAAATCATCTCCATTATTGATCTTTCAGAAAGCTTTGGTGTCAGTACATTTTTTTCCTGGAAATTTGGTCAGATAGCATTTTTAAGGTAAGTTTCATTTATCTTCACAGATATATCTTATGACAGCTTCTCTAAGTTGTATGAAAATGGCATGAGGAATGTGGAGGTAGAATAACAACCCATTAAGTATGATGGGGGCAGCCCTGCCCTACCTATGATCCAGTTTAATGGATAATAATTCCACTCTCAGAGTATACTGACTTAAGCAATGAATTGTATGGTCACTCTATTGAAGGCTAACCAAAAGAGCCTTTATATTTTCTTCAGTTTGATTTAACTTGGAGCAGGTTCTTCCTACCTCTAAGACCCTGACCTCCCTCTCACCAACTACTTTCCAGAATCCAAATAGCCCAAAACAAAAGCCATTCCCTTCCAATTTCTTAGAACATTTACTTTAGAAAACTTGTAATTATAAACTCTTTCTCTGCCCTTGTGAGATGTAAACTCCTCTGTGGGAGGGCAGGAGCCTAACTTTGGTGGGTGCCTTGCTCCAAGTTGTAAAAGTGCTTCCTGTCATGAAGATAAAAGAAAGTTTACTTTTCCATTGGTAAGTCAACAAACACAGAAAATGGCCTCAGATCTCCCCACCCCTATCCCAGCTCTTAAACACTCTCCAGCCTTTTGGTCCAGTAGAGTTCAGTTCTGATTTCTCTCACCTATTACAATAGCCTTAAGTAAAGTCTTTATTGCCCATTCAACTTCATCCAAAATAATTTTTGTTTCAAAAAGACAATGTCTACTGGATATGGAGGCAAAATCAAAGAAAGGTCCTAGGCATTTTCTCTGACACTTGCCTCATATATTCAACTGTTGAGTGAACATCTCCATGTGGATATCTGAGAGACTTCTGAAACATCACATGCCTAATACCTAACTTCTAAAGTTCACCAACCTCCCTTCCTCCCCCGCCCTACCACCTACACAGAAATTGCTCCTTCTGGCTATTTCAGTAAATGGGAACTTTATTGTTCTGATTGCTCAGGCAAGGATCCTAGAACTTATCCTTAACTCTTTTCTTTACTTTCTCCCATATCTGAGCCATTGACAAAATCCACTGACTTTAAATACAAGATATATTCAGGATTCATTTCTTACCACTTAAGCATCTACCATACTGGCCAGTTCAAGCCACCATTTTCTTTTATTAGAATTACTTTAAATATATTCCTAATTTTATTCCTTGCCTCTCTGACCTTGAA
>NW_027529669.1:3894296-3955791 GCF_008692635.1 Crocuta crocuta
TCTTAAAAAATGATTCTTGACAAATAAAACTGTCTTTATGAAAGGGTCTCCTGTTCAAAATTTGTTTTGACTTCCAATATCAATCAGAATAAAAGCCAGAGACCTAATGTCTGTGTGTCTATATTTATTTATCTGTTTACTTAATTATTTATTTATTTTTGCTTTGCACATTTTATTTTATTTGGAGAAATAGCACAGTGAAGTAGTTAAGAGCAGGACTGTACTCAGACTGATTTCCGGTCCTGCAATCACGAGCTGTGGACATTTGTGCAATTTACTTCACCTCTCTGTACTTTGATATCCTCATCCATAAAATGGTGTCATGAAGATTGAAATGAATCCATACAGTAGTTCGCCCTTATCCATGGTTTCTCTTTCTCTGGAGACCTAATGTCTTTATAATGGAGTATAATGATATAACTGGGGATGGGGGAGGGGGAGGGAGTAGACCAAACCAAGGTTATAGCTTGAAGACCTTTGCTAACATCCCAAAAAGACTTAAAGAGGTGCCTGGTTTCCCCTACAGGAGTTGGTAACCATTATTATTTTTAGGGGACTGGAAGATGATCTTTTGCCACACAGTATCTATAAGCTGATATCTCAGTTCTCTTTCAGTTTTCTCTCTTGTATTTCACAGTTCATTCTCTACAGTGATTGTTTTAATCCTCTAAAGAGGGGCACAGTTTGGTTTTGCACACAAGATCACACTATTTTTTGTATGTGAGAGCATACAGACAAAACCAGAGTCCAAATGGCTGAATACACAAAGCATTTTTTCATATTTGTATTGTCAACTGTCATAACTTGTCAGGCATCCCCCATGTCTTGTTTGATTAAAATGAAAAGTTACATCAAATCATATCCCTGTTTTAGGTCATCCTCCCCAAATCTCTTTCCCCACCCTCCTCAACTGTATCATTTATCTTTAGAATAAAGACTTTGAAGTTGGAAAGTGTTGGAAGAGAGGCTTTGTGACTAATCCTTGCAGATAAAGGATGGCAAGAGGCCTCTAATGTTTTGCATGTAACTTGACCCTGCAAAAAAGGCCAAACAGCAATTATAGGAAAGACAGCAGGCAAAGATTGTTCCTTTTCTCTGTCTGGTACATCATGGTCTCTTCAAACACACTGAAGTATGTGGCTTTTGTGAGTTTTAAGTAGTCAGCTCAAGGTTTAAATGTATTTTTTGAACATCTATAGTTGACATGAAACAATTTATAAAATTTAGGAAAAGCTTTTAGAACCTGTTACTAATAACTATTGGTTAAAGGTGAGTGTGCCTGCCATGTAGCTATTTTTCTTTTTAATGAAAGGAAAGCTAAAATATTCTGAATAAAATTAATAGTGAAAAGCCCATGTTTTTTGAGGCAGGTGGTTGTAGTCTGCCCCTGAGCTGTATCTACTCCTGCTTTGCACAGATCTGAGTCAAAGTGTGGCAAAATGGTGGCATGCCAATTCAGGAGGCTCTTTGCAAGAGTGACTGAGTTGCTTCCTGAGACAGAGTTGACTATATAGCAGTATAGAGACACAAGCAAGGCAAGCATGCACATTAGAAAACTACATGAAACAGCAGCTATATGAAGGGAGATTTACCTCTCCAGCATGTGGGCTCATGGTGCTGGTAGGGAGAGAAGAGTTAATGCTGGCTCAAGCTTTTGACTCAATCCAAATAAGTAGCATCGCTAGGCAAACATATTCTTCTTCCTGGACATTGACTGGGTTTCACATGTTCAGCTTTCCTTTTCTGCTTTCTGGTGTTGGCTAGCTCTCTTCCAGTTGCAATATTTCTTTTTCATGCAACCAGACTGTTAACAAACCTTGGCAGGACAAATATGTAAGCAAGATTGCATTAATGTTATTCCCTAAATGCATGGTGCAGAAGCCCACTATCTGACAGGCTCCTTTCTACCCACCGATAATATAAATACTCCTACTTTATTGCAAACTACTTTTTGTAGGAATTCTCAGGGCAGTTTCTTAAGTGCCCTGGATGTTGTCCTGTGCTCATCCTTTTGATTAGCTATTCTCACCAAGGTTCTGCATCACATCTCTGTTGTCAGTGTCTGTTATCAAAGAACTGCCCCTGGCAAGGGCCCACCACTTTAAGGTTCCAGAGGAATATTGGCTTCTATGCAGAAGTGAAAACATTATCATTCTAAGGTTGCCCCGCAATATGTCACCTGGCCTTAGAGTTGAATGCTTGCACCTCTTATTATAAAGAAATACTTTAAGATAATGTGTTTTTTTTTTTCTTTTTGGAGCTTTTGATGGTATTTCTCATCTCAGACTTTAAAAAAAGTCTTTCAGATCAGTGGGACAGATCCACTATGGGGCAGAACCATTATAATGCTATTCTCCTTTAATACTTTTTAAAAGTTTATTTATTTATTTTGTGAGAGACAGAAAGCACAGGCAGAGGAGGGGCAGAGAGAGAGAGAGGGAGAGAGCGAGAATTCCAAGCAGGCTCGGCACTGCCAGGGTGGAGCCTGACACCAGGCTGGAACTCACAAACCGCAAGATCATGACCTGAGCTGAAGTCAGACACTTAAACAACTAAGCCACTCAGGCGCCCCTTCTCTATTAACTTATTAATACAATAATGGTAACAGTGACAGCAAACCACCTACTGAGTGTTTAGTGAATGTTAAGTACTGGTCTGAGAACCCAGCATATATTAGTCTTTATTACTGATAATTCTTTATGCAATGCTATAGGCTTGGTATTCTGACCATTTCACTGGTAAGGATCTTGAGTCTCTGAGGAATTAAGAAAAGTCCAGTATGAGAGCTATCACTGAAACCCAGCTCTATCTGATTCCAAATCTACTACAGCGTACTGTGATTTTCCTACTCCTTCCTTCACCTGTTCTCCTAGAAGTCATATGCATGATTTCTCTCCTCTCTCTCCTAGATAGAATCCGTTAGCAATCTGCATATCACCTCATTAAAAATAAAGTAGAAATAAGGAGAAAATAAAATAAATCAAGTTCAAAAGATATGCACAGATAGTCAAATTTGAATTTCCATTTGGGACTCAGGGCATTCTGCTACATTTAGAAATAACAGTATTTCAATTCAATCTACTTAGATCAAATATTGTAGTTTATGGTGTGTGTGTGTGTGTGTGTGTGTGTGTGTAATGAAGACACAGCCAACTTAGCAAAGCTATCAATTAATGGATTTATTACTTTATTCAATAGCTTATTATTAGGCACCAAAATATGCTTCAATATTGTGCTATGTCCTAAGAATTTAACAATAAAAAAATAAAACTTTTTTAGTGTTTACCTAAAAACAGTTAATAGTCTAGTAGGGGCAACTAGCTTCTAGCAAAATCTGTACATGTATTTAATGAATAAAATTATGTTAAGTGCCACAAGGAATACAGTATGACCTGAAAACATTTACAGCATAAGATATAATCCTGTCTGAGTTGAACTTTCAAAGGGAAATATTGGGTGGGGATTCTTTATAGCTAGCTTTTAGGTCTTTGTTTTTTTTTCCCCCCCAGATTTCCATTTGCCATGTCTGATAAAGGGTAATTACCATAATAGTTAATATTATAGCAATGACAGCATATGCAGAGCCCTTGACATCATACTTGGCACATACACATACTCAATAAGCAACGGTTCCTTTCCTCTCTGATATCCCTGCCATGTATGCACTTTCTGTCTCACCTTTATGAATCATCAATTTAACTGAATCTAAAATAACAGTTTGATAAGGAGAAATGCTTTTTTCCTCCCTTTTGAATAACTCATTTTTAATTTTTTTAATGTTTATTTTTGAGAGAAAGAGAAGTAAGAGTGCAAGCCGGGGAGGGGCAGAGAGAGAAGGAGACACAGAATCTGAAGCAGGCTCCAGACGCAGCTGTCAGAACAGAGCTGGATACGGGGCTCAAATCCATGAACTGTGAGATCATGACCTGAGCTAAAACCAGACACTTAATCAACTGACCCACTGAAGCACCCCTAACTCATTTCTTATTTTCTTCCTTCCTTCCTTCCTCTCTCTCTTTCTTTTTCTTTCACCTAGATCTTTAAAAATATCTTCCTTGACACATGCTATGGTACGTGAATGTGTGAAATACAGCACATATGCATGAATAACCATCTCTAATATTCACACATACCACCTCTTTTTCTTGTATTCCAATCTACCTTTTGCTCTTATTTCTTTTGAATCTCGCATCACCTTGGATATTCTCAAAGTAGTCAACTCTATTGGTTTTACATGTTACTTTATGTTGTCTTGGATGTTCTCACAGTAATGATCTGTTTTTTTAATTTGGATTTTATTTTTTAATTCAAGTTAATTAACATACCGTGTATTATTGGTTTCAGGAGTAGAACCCAGTGATCCATCACTTAAATGTAACACCCAGTGTTCATCTCAAAAAGTGTCCTCCTTAATGTCCATCACCCATTTAGCCTATCCCTCCTCCACATTCCCTCTAGCAACCCTCAGTTTGTTCTCTGTATTTAGCAGTTTCTTATGGTTTGCCTCTTCTGTTTTGATCTTATTTTTTCCCTCCCTTCCCCTATGTTCATCTGTTGTGTTTCTCAAATTCCACATATGAGTGAAATCATATAAAATGTCTTTCTCTGACTTATTTCATTAAGCATAATACCCTCTAGTTCCACCTATGTTGTTGCAAGTGGCAAGATTTCATTTTTATCATCACCGAGTAATATTCCATTGTATACATAGCACATTTTCTTTATCCAATTTTTTTAATGTTTAATTTATTTCTGAGAAAGAGAGAGAGAGAAACAGTGTGAGCAGGGGAGGGTCAGAGAGAGAAGGAGATACAGAATCTGAAACAGGCTCCACGCTCTGAGCTAGCTGTCAGTACAGAGCCTGATGCGGGGCTCAAACCCTCCAGCCATGAGATCATGACCTGAGATGAAGTCGGACGCTTAACCAACTGAGCCACCCAGGCACCCCCTTCTTTATCCATTCTTTAGTCGATGGCCATTTGGGTTCTTGCCAAAATTTGGGCATTGTGGATAGTGGTACAATAAACATTGGGTGCATGTTCCCCTTCAAATCAGCATTTTTGTATCCTCTGGACAAATACGTAGTAGTGAAATTGTTGGGTTGTAGCATAGTTCTATTTTTAATTTTTTGAGGAATCTCCATACTGTTTTCCAAACTGCACTAGTTTGTTTGATCTGTTTAAATAACCATCTCTAGGGTAAAAAATCTTGCGATGTCCATAGTATTCAGATTATTTTCCAACTAGTTAGGCATAAAAGTGTTGTGAGGTTATCCAGTTCACTTGATAGGAATATGCGTCTGCTCAGTTAAAATGGTTGTTAAATGTTGCTAAGCAATTAACCCATCCCAAAGGATGGACTAGTCCCCTCCTGACTGCTGCTTGAAGCTGCCAAACTCCAAAGGCTCATCCCTTTGAGCATGTATTATAATGACTACCATGTCCTTTAATAAGTTATTGTCAATATATATTATAGAGGTTGTCTTGGGTTATGTCATCCCACCCATCTTTTAGCCAAGACAGGGAGGAGTCTACATAAAACATTTGTGCATTCAATTGATTTTTACTGAAATAAAGGAGGAAAAATGAAGAAAAGAGTGTGACAAGTTACTCTTTTCAAATATTCAAAAAGAAAATTGAATGCATCATGTCTAATCCCATGGGGGTGGATCTGGGATAAAAAGGGAGCAATCCTAAGACCAATAAACAAAGGGTACAGAAAGCCATAATGTGATACCCCACAAAGAAAGCCTTCACGGTAGTTAGAATTGTTGAACAAAAATGAATTCATATGTTATATGGTCATAATCTCCTAACTTCTGAGCTAACCAGATTGACAGTGGTAAAGGTATCTGTACATGGGGAGTTTTTGTGACTGGAGGTTTAGTTCAATGCACTCTATTTTCCTTAGCTCCTATAAATTCCCATGGCTTTAAAGCCACTTGCCCACCCCCCCTTAATTACAGTGAGCATGTGTGGGTGGGGAGAACAAATGTCAGGGTAAGAAATCTTTAAGAAAAGGGGCGCCTGGGTGGCTCAGTCGGTTAAGCGGCAGACTTTGGATCAGGTCAAGATCTCAGTTTGCGGGTTTGAGACCCGCGTGAGTCTCTGTGTTGACAGCTAGCTCAGATCCTGGAGCCTGTCTTTGGATTCTGTATCTCTCTCTCTCTCTGACCCTCCCCTACTCATGCTGTCTCTCTCTGGCTCTCAAAAATAAGTAAAAAACATTAAAAAACGTAAAAAAAGAATATATTGAATAAACTTTTATCAAGTAATAAAAAAATCTCCAGAGTTAATTCATGGAAAGAGTTAATAATGCACTGCTTTTTCAAAAGTTTGCAAGTTCTTTACCTTATTTTTATCTAAGAATAACCTAAAACAGAAGTGGCTTTGAACTCTAGAGTCAAAAAAGTCATGATTTCATGCCCATAGTGGGCATTGAATACTAAACAGTAAAGAGGAGATGTGTTTGAACATCTCCATCAAATTGACATCAAAAATGGATAGATTGGGGTGCCCAGGTGGCTCAGTTGGTTGAGTGACTGACTTCGGGTCATGATCTCATGGTCCATGGGTTTGAGTCTTGCATCAGGGTCTGAGTGGATGGCTCAGAGCCTGGAGCCTGCTTTAGATTCTGTGTGTCCCTCTCTCTCTCTGCTGCTTTCCTTCCCATGCTTGCTTGCTCTTCCTCTCACATACTCTCTCTCTCAAAAACAAATAAACATTAAAAACAATTTAATTTTTAAAAAATGGATGGATTTTCTCAGTGTTTCTGCACCTGTCCCGAGCATACGGTTCCCCTTTTCACTACGGTAGTTGCATTTACAGTTTCAAAAACAATGTAATGATTTTTTTTTCCATTTCATTTCATCAACAGGGTAGTAAAGATGAAAGAGACCCAAGGGACTGTCTAATCCCACCCCCTCCATTCTGCAAGGAAATATGCTCACAGAAGTGAACATGATGAGAAGATGGAGTAAACACTGCATACATCCTAATTAGCAGTGCTGACTATCTCACTGCATGACTCCCTCTGCTGATACCCGCAGGGCCTTGTTAACCTCATTCTAGGGGTCCTGTATGGCTTGGATACCTACTTAGCTAATCTAGTCAAGCATTAGCCCAAGTTAGATTGAGTCAGTATTGATGCTGGGATTTGTGGAATCCTCAGTCCGAATTCACTGTGGCTTAGCATTCGTTTGTTGACTGTTTGTTATGTCTCAGACTCTCTACATAAAGTCCTGAATGCACAACTATAAAAGACATAAAATCCTCATACTCAACGAAGTCTCATGTAGAGAAGACAAACAATATAGAGTAAAAAAAAAAAAAGGCAGTAAATGCTACAATATAGCGACACAAGACGGGCAGATGGGGTGAGATTTGGAACTGATTCAGGTAGCAAAAGAACAGGGACTTTAGTTACTGCAAGTCTCTAGTGCTTAGAATACCACACGGCACAATTCCAGAAAGAAGAATGTAGAAAGGCACAAAATCACGAGTCAGGAGAGAACAAGTTGGGTTCACTAAAATTCTGTGTGCACATAAAACATGGTGAAAAATGAGTCTGGGGGTTGACCCAGGAACCAGATCATGAAGAGTGGAATGGTCACATCAAGGGGTTTATGTTCCTCCTGGGAGCCAACAGAAAGAATTTGAGTGCGGCAGCAATCACTTCAATGCCTGTGTGTAGCAGGGAGGAAACAGTGACAGAGAGATGGAGGAAGGACATTGAGTAAGTCGCTAGAGAAAAGGAGAACACCTGGGACATTGGCTAAACAGGCCAAGATAAAAAAAAAAAAAAAAAAAAGGAAGAAGAAAAAGAGAAAGAAAAAGTGAACATGCTAATAAGAATCCCTTGCCATAACCAGTATGACATGTCCTTACGTAGTTACTTTGTACTTGATCTATCACTTATTTCTAATGTCCTTCCTGAATCTGAATCTGAATTAATGTGCTACAAGAGTTCATTTTCTCCTTACTCAGAGTGTCCCTGTCAAGACAATGTTTAAGCCCCAAGAAGAGTGTTCCTGGGAGAGGTTGCAGCATGTGATAAGATTCAGAGAGAAAGAGAACATGGCACGGGGCTCAGGGGGAGTTGGCAGTTCTCTGTTTCAGCAGAAGTGCAGCATGTGCGTCTGTACTACGTAGACGGAAGGTACACAGGGGGCAAGACCACAAAGGCATTTTGCACGCGGTTAAGGAGTTTGAATAGAATTCCAAAGTGGTACAAATACCCTGAAAAGCTAAAACACAAAAGCAGCGTAATTCAGGAAATGCCATAAATCAAAATATAATAATCTCCAGGCAGACATATTAGCTCTACAATGATTCAGGCTCTTATTCAAAGAATACCCCATGTGAAATACTTTATATTAAGAATATGGAAGGCAATTAGGTAAATAACTCAGTCATTTTAATCTACTTTTAGGTCTTTAATATGACTGCTTTATTTGTTTTGTTTTTACTTTTATTTCCCTCTTAGTCATGTTGAACGTTGAGGCATTATTCTCTTTCCCATGTCTACTTACTGCGAGTGGTCTGGGATAGCTAAGGACAGGAAAGTGGATTGTTTGCTAAATCTTAGTATAGACTTGGATATGCCAATGTTCAGAAAAAAGTAAAGCGGAGGGAGAGAGTGTCATTGCCATGATGAAAATTGAGACGAAAGTTTCCTGGCTAGAAGTGGATGGTTACGAGGGGCTCAGAGGGTGACTGGATGGTTTATGATGGTAAAGAGTTAGTTTTAGATGGATAGACAAAGATGAGAGTGAATAGGTGAGGCAATAATAGCTAATTCAAAAGTGGAAGATATTTGGACCAGTAAGAAATTCTAAAGAGAAATTTTAAAAATTCTTACAAGGATCCAACAGGGACATAACTAGAAAATGTGTGCAAGGACCATGATAATGTCACACTCATGTATGTCACACTGAAACTGTCTTCTAGCAAATTATAGTCTTAATTTCTCTCTCTTTCTCTTTCACACATGCGCACACACACACACCACAGACAGCAGAAAACTTTTTGTTGTTACTGTACCCAGTCATGTTGTAAAAATAAAAGTATTCTCCTACTCACTTTTTATGTGCCAAGTTTTATATTACTTATATAATATAATCCTCCCTCAAATCCTAGGAAATAGGTACAATTACTGCATCCAGTTTAAGATCAGGAGTCTGAATCTCAGTGATGTTAAATAACATATAAGAGACAGGGGCGCCTGGGTGGCTCGGTCAGTTAAGTGTCTGAGTTCAGTTCAGGTCATGATCTCACGGTCTGTGAGCTCCAGCTCCTCACTGGGCTCTGTGCTGACAGCTCGGAGCCTGGAGCCTGCTTTGGAGTCTGTGTCTCCTTCTCTCTCTGCCCTTCCCCTGCTCACACTCTGTCTCTCTGTCTCTGTCTCTCTCAAAAATAATAAACATTAAAAAATAAAATAAAACAGGGAGTAAAAGATAAACCTTTTTGGAAAACCTATAATTACCCTATGACTCTACAATTCATTCCTAAGTATACACCAAGAAAAATGAAACATGTCCATACAAAAATTACAGCGAATGTTCATAGCAGCATTATTTATAAAAGCCAAAATTGGAAATAATCTAAAAGTCTATCAACTGGTGAATGGATAAACCAAATATAGTCCATCCATAAAATGGAATATGGTACAGAAAAAGAAATGACTTTCTGATACATGCTACACGATGGTAAACTTTGAATCTACTCCAGTATGTAAAAGAAGCCTCCATAAAAGACTATCTATTACATGACTTCTTTCATGTAAAGAGCCATGAATAGACAAATCTGTAACAACTGAAAGTAGATTAGTGGTTGCCTGGGGCTGGGACCTAGACGTGGGAGAAGAGGAGGGAAAGGCTAATGACTATTAATGGGTTCTTTTCTGAGATGCCATAAATGTTCAAATTAGGTTGTGCTGATGGTTGCACATGGCTCTGTAAATACATGAAAAACATGGAACTGCATACTTCAAATGGGCTGATTTTATGTTACGTGAAATTTATGTCAATAGCTGAAATGGTAGAACCAGGATTTATATTTAGTCTGACTATAGGACCTGAACTTGTAACTAATACACTAATTAATCTTCTACATCTATATGGGTGTTGTCATCCCTGGATGGCATCTCTGAAGTGTGAAAGACTCAGTTTCCATAGATTCTCTTGCTTCCTAGCTTCACCTAAATGACAAAGCTTATGCAGTGCAAACTATCAAATGAACCCTCTTCTGCTTTGAAATGACAAGCAGGGGCGCCTGGGTGGCTCAGTCAGTTAAGTGTCTGACTTCAGCTCAGGTCATGATTTCACGGTTAGTGGGTTCGAGCCCCGCGTCGGGCTCTGTGCTTTCAGCTCGGGGCCTGGAGCCTGTCTTCGGATTCTGTGTCTCCCTCTCTCTCACTAACCTTCCCCTCCTCACTCTCTCTCTCTCTCTCTCTCTCTCTCTCAAAAATAAATAAAACATTTGAAAAAACGAAGAAATGACAAGTAGTCTTTCTTTTTCCTAAGGAAAATTTCTTCACTGAAGTTTCCTGATTTTATTCTCTTCTATCTCTTCTCTGACTTTGCTCCGTCTTCCTCTGTTGCTTGTTCTCCGGCAACAAACATTTTCAGATGATCCTTATTAGAGGAGAAAAACACAGAACAAGACACTTTCCCGTGTCCCTCATTCCCTCCTCATCCTGTCACCTGACCTCTTGTATTATGGCTGCTACACTCATAAGAGATGACTTGGTTCCATTTCTCCAAAATCCACTTAGGCCAAACCTCTTGCCCTCAGAGTGGCTTTCATCTCTACTGCTTATCTGTTCTTTAAGATTCATCTTCTATTGCCTCCCAATGTCCAAATCCTGCAGATCTTCTAACCCCCAAACCTAGAGGCAAAACTGAGTCAGAAGGAGTCAGGTTTTGGCTTCAGTCCAAATTCTTCCACTCTCTGAGTTGGAATTTTCTTCTTATTTAGTACAGCAAAAGGTATTGAAAATATTATATTGGAAACACTCATCAACCATAAGAATGCTGGACATATACTTCATATATATTAAATAATGAGTCAACATTTCTGCATTTCAGCAAACGAAGAGATAAACTTCATCTAATTTTCAAGTGCTATTGATTGTGCGAGAGAATATATAAGGTGGAGGTGGGAATACTTCTTTGAGGAAAAATAAAACTAGAACTTGTATAGGTTTCATTTACTTTGGTTTTTAATGTGGTATATATGAAGAGATCTTTAGGATGTTAAAGTGCAATCTAGGTTATACCCAAGTTTTAATGATTATTTTCTGTTTCATCTTGCAATCAAATTCTGCAGGCTTTGTCACTTTCACTTAAGCAAAGCATACAAACTGCCTGTTGTGGATGATATGTATAAATTCAAATATTCTTAGATGGAGAGAAAGTTTTAGAGCTCTCACTCTATTTTGCTACCAGTGCAAAGGCAAAGCTTTTCAAAACTCACTTACAAAAATTATTGCATGGAGTCATTAGCAAGGGGGAATAATCACTTGTAAAACTCAATGATTCAACAGAGGTTATTGATGATATCCTTAACAAGTACATGTAAAATGTCAATACCAATCCCAATATCCTCATTTGCATTCTCTATTGGATTACAGATGTCTTGCTGGAGGTTAGAGGTGAAGACATGTGCCCAGAAGTAATCACAGTAAATATAAGCTTCATTTAGCTCTATTGTTGGTATCAACAGGCTACTGGGGCAATGCTTTTTTAAAATAATGAAATAACTTCATGTGCAATTAATTTCTTACATTATTTCCACTTAAGAGTCAGTAATAGAAGAATTTTAGCCCCCATAATCATGATACCCTGGTGTTACTCCTACAAATACAGAATGAAAGAGACCTTGAAGATCTAAGTAATAGTATCAGTTATTTGACTGTAATATTGTAAGATTATCCTGGATTATCCAAGTGGACCTAATCTAATCACATGAGTCCTTACAAGATTTTTCCCTGATTGGTAGCAGAAGAGGAAGTCAGAGATTTGAAGAACAGGGTTTCAACATGCTCTAGTTTGTTTAAAAATGAATTACAATTACAAGGAACTGAATTCTTCCAACAACCTGATGATATGTGGAAGCAGAGTCTTCCCCAGAGCTTCTAGATAGGAGGCCAGCTCAGCCAGCATTTTGATTAAGACCTTGTGATGCTCTGCACAATGGATACGATTGAGCCACCTTGTGTTTAGACTTATCATGAAACTGAGATAAGAAATGGATGTTCTTATAAGCCACTAAGTTTGTGGTAATTTATGACATTGACAATAAAAGGGTAACAAGAAGCCTTATCAGTAATTTATAATGATGTGATAAGTCTTGCTATGTTTGATATGGGGTGTATTTGACACTAAAATGACAGAACATAAGATTTTTAACTTGCAGTCTGTCCATGAAAACATGCATATGCAAACTTACAGAAAAAAAAAAGAAAGACACCATCACTGGAATAGCTATGTGTTTTATATCCTTGGATATGACAGAAACAGTAATATGTCTTTGCTGAATATATATTATGGTGTTATATAAATGCATAAAAGATAAAGTGAAACTATTTTTTATTGGAGTATACTTTTGAATTTAGTATCACAACAGATAGTTTTTATGTTCCTCCTGAGGAGAAATGAATTGAACTTAGTCTTCAGTGTGTTGGTTCTGTCCATGTAGCCAGGATAAATCAGCTGATGTGAAAATAATTCTTCTGTCTACAAGTGACAAGGAGAAGGGCACATGGGTGGCTCAGGCAGTTGAGCATCCAACTCTTGATTTTGGCTCAGGTCATGATCCCAGGGTCATGAGACTGAACACCTCGTTTGTGCCCAGCATGGAATTCTCTCTCTCAAAATACATAAATAAACATTAAAAAAAAAAAAAAAGAAAAACAAGTGACAAGAAGAGAATCTGAATACCCTCAATGGTTTCTCAATGTGGTAAGCCCAGTTTCTGTAACTGAGAAACATAGTCTTTGACATTCTTTCAAATACTCTGTGCAGCAGTTGTCTTTAAATGGCAATTTCAGTAATGGTTTGAAGAGCTCCTCACTGTAATTTGGTGGTAGTTTGATTCTGCTCTGTTAGAAAAATTTCAAGAGCCAAGTCAAAGGAAAATATTAACCACAATTTACACGTCATGAAACCCAAATTACTTGTCAGAGAGTCCGAAAAGTACATAGCAGTTCTGAAACTATCACATGTGTTGCTCCCTATTAATTATTATAAGTTTCAGGTTCAAGGGCATTGACTTAAATGCAGATATCCAATTCTCAGGAACAACTTATTCCCTTTTCCTTGTACCTCAAGCTCATCAATATATTAATTTAGATTTTTATTCATTCATTTAGTTAATGTTCATCTAGTGCCTATTGTGGACCAGGGGCCTTGCTATAATATCAAAAGTAAAGATTTGCAGAAGTCCTGGCTCCTACTCTCAAAAAGTTCAACATGTAGAAGAAAGACATATTTAAATATTAATTGAAATACAGTGTTGCCTAAGTAAGAATTAAAAATAGTTGTGTACCAAATAAAAAGTACTTAATACCATGCTGAGTCAGAGAAGGCTACCTGGATGAAGAGATGTTTGAGAATTCTGAAAGATAATAATAAGAAGATATGATGTCACAAATTTGCCTGAAGTATAATAGAGTAATTGGAAATGCAATGAGCATGTTAGTTCAAGTCAGATAATGAAAAGGCTCCTATGTTTTATATAAAACAGATTTTAGACTATCTAGACAAAGAAAATTCATTAAAAGGTATAATAAGGGGCACTTGTGTGGCTCAGTTGATTAAGCTTCTGACTCTTGGTTTCAGTTCAAGTCATGATCTCATGGTTTGTGACAGTGAGCCTTGCATCAGGCTCTGCACTAACAGCACTGAGCCTGCCTGGGATTCTCTCTCCCTCTCTCTTTGCCCTTCCCCCACTCAAAATAAGTAAATAAACTTAAAAAGTATAACCATGGAGACATAATGATGAGATAAGTGTTTCAGAAATATAACTCTGGCTATGTTGAAGATAATGGATTTAAGATAAGGACAGTTGAATACTTCATATATAGGATCATATTTATAAGAAATTTCCAGAAAAAGCAAATACACAAAGGGAGAAAGATGATTAATGGTTGCTTGGGACTTACCGTGGGAGTGAGGATTGACTCTAATTCCACACAAGGGATCTTTATGAGGTGATGTAAATGTTCTAAACTGAATTGTGGTGATGGTTGCATAACTACACATTTACAAAAATAGTTGAAATTTACATGTTTAGTAAGCCCATGAGTAGAAGGAGAAGAGAAAGAAGAAAGAAAGAAAGAAAGAAAGAAAGAAAGAAAGAAAGAAAGAAAGAAAGAAAGAAAGAAAGAAAGAAAGAAAGAAAAAACTTAGATGAAGGATGTAGAAACACATACAGAAAACAGAAAAAATGGAAGAGCTTGGGGGCAAGGTTGAATGAATTTCAAAAGGGACAGGAAAGTGTAGTTATCTACAGAGCTATTCGCTGCTCATTTCAAGGAGAATGAAGACTAGGGATAGACATTAGATGTAAGAGAGAGGATATATAACAAAGCACATTGAGGGATTATATTATAATAATTAAGAACCTAGGTTCTGAAGGTAGATATAAATTCAAATCCTGCTTTCTATTTAGGTTTGTGGGAATTTGGGTGACTTGCATTCTAAGTCCCATTTCAAACCCCAAACCAAAACCTATAAAATATAACTACCTTTNAAAAAAAAAAGAATTGTGGTGAGGGGTTGGGGTGTCTGGGTGGCTCAGTCAGTTGAGTGTCTAACTTCAGCTCAGGTCATGATCTCACGGTTCGTGGGTTTGAGCCCCACATCGGGCTCTGCTGACAGCTCAGAGCCTGGAGCCTGCTTGGGATTCTGTGTCTCCCTCTCTCTCTCTGCCCCTCCCCCACTCATGCTGTGTTTCTGTCTCAATAATAAATGAACATAAAAAAAATTGTGGTGAGGGGTGCCTGGCTTGATCAACCAGTTGAGGGACCAATTCTTGATTTTGGCTCAAGTCATGATCCCAAGGTCCTGGGATTGAGTCCCGTGGTGGGCTCTGTGCTGAGCATGGAGCCTGCTTGGGATTCTCTCCCTCCATTATCTCTACCCCTCCCCTGCTCACTCTCTCTCTCTCTCTCAAAATAAACAACACAACAACAAAGAATTGTGTTAAAGATGAATAAGGTGGGGAATGGAAATAAAAAAAAACACTTAAAATTTTTTTTTACAAGGGGGAGAAGAAGGGGGGAAATGGTGGGGGAAAGGGAGAGAGGCAAACCATGAGAGACTCTTGAATGCTGACAAAAACTGAGGACTGATGGATGTGGGGGGGGGGATGGGCATGGAGGAGGGCACTTGTGGGGATGAGCACTGGGTGTTATGTGGAAACTAATTTGACAATAAACTACTTGTAAAAAAAAAAAAGAAGTGTGCTTGCTTAAGCAGCATATATACTAAAATTGGCACGATACAGAGAAGATTAGCATGCCCCTACGCAAGGATGACACACAAACTCCTGAAGTGTTCCATATTAAAAAAGAAAAGAAAAGAATGGCAGAGAAGCAAGATTGAAAGGGATAAGGCTGGGAATTTTCCAAAGTATAAGACATAGTCCGCAGACTAATCCAATGAGCTGAATGCCAAATAGAAAACAAATTAAAATAAACTTATAACCATACACATTTTAGTAAAACTATGGAACATAAAGGTTAAAAACAAAATATTAATTAGCAAATAAAAATAACATTAGCAGATAAAAAAGACGAATTGCATACACAAATAGCAAGATTCTCATCAACAACAATATGAGCCAGAAGATAGCAGAGTAGTGTCTTCAAAATGTTGAGTGAACATGACTGGCAGTTTAGGGTTCTGTAGCCAGTTAAACTGTCATTCAAGAGTTAGGATGAAATAAGAAAAAAAAAATCAGACTAATGGGAGTTTATCACCCATAGACTTTCCTGAAAGAACTACTAACAGAGATACCTCAGCATAAAGAAAAGGCAAGAATGTAGGGGTCTGGTGCAAGAAAAAATAGTATGAAAAAAAGTAGTGAAATATACTTGTAAGTTTAATTCAATACTTACTGTAAAATAATAATAATTCGTGCTCGGCACTTTTAGAAAAAAATTTTAAAAGGAGCATGTGGATGAAATGTTAAGAATTAAAACACGGGAGACCTTTTCTACTTGGGAGGAACAGAGTCGAATGAAATAATTTTGGCTTATTAGAAATACGTACAGTGAGGTCTATATATTAAAATTGTAGGTGTAACCAGTGAACATTTAAAATTCTTATCTCAGGGGCGCCTGGGTGGCTTAGTCGGTTGAGCGTCCGACTTTCGCTTAGGTCATGATCTCGCGGTTCGTGGGTTCGAGCCCCGCGTCGGGCTCTGTGCTGATTGCCAGCTCAGAGCCTGGAGCTTGTCTTCGGATTCTGTGTCTCCCTCTCTCTCTGACCCTCCCCTGCTCACGCTATCTCTCTCTCTATCCTAGAAATAAATAAAAATATATAAAAAAAGAAATATTTAAAATAAAAAAAATTCTTATCTCAAATCTATAAACCAATAAAGCAGAAAAGCATATTTTGTTTATTCTTAATATAATTTATTGTCAAATTGGCTTCCATACAATACCAGTGCTCATCCCAATAAGTGTCCTCCTCAATGCCCATCACCCATTTCTCCCTCTCCCCCACTTCCCATTCTCCCTGTTTGTTCTCTGTATTTAAGAGTCTCCTATGGTTTGCCTCCCTCCCTCTCTGTTTGTAACTATTTTTTTCCCTTCCTTTCCCCCATGATCTGTTAAGTTTCTCAGGATCCACGTATCAGTGAAAACATATGATATCTGTCCTCTCTGAGTGACTTATTTCAGCATGATACCTTCCAGTTCCATCCACATTGCTGCAAATGACATGATTTTATTCTTTCTCATTGCCAGGTAGTATTCCATTGTATATATAAACCACATTTTCTTTATCCATGCATCAGTTGATGGACATTTAGGCTCTTTCCATGATTTGGCTATTGTTGAAAGTGCTGCTATAAACATTGGGGTACATGTGCCCCTATGCATCAGGACTTGTGTATCCCTTGGGTAAATTCCTGATAGTGCTATTGCTGGGTCATAGGGTAGTTTTATTTTTAATTTTTTGAGGAACCTCCACACTGTTTTCCAGAGCAGCTGCACCAGTTTGCATTCCCACCAACAGTGCAAGAGGGTTCTTATTTCTCCACATCCTTACCAGCATCTGTAGTTTCCTGATTGGTTCATTTTAGGCACTTTGACAGTGTGAGGTGGTATCTCAGTGTGGCTTTGATTTGTATTTTCCTGATGATGAGTGATATTGAGCATCTTTTCACGTGTTTGTTAGCCATCTGGATTTCTTCTTTGGAAAAATGTCTATTCATGTCTTCTGCCCATTTCTTCACTGGATTATTTGTTTTTCAGGTGTTGAGTTTGATAAATTCTTTATAGATTTTAGATACTAATCTTTTATCTGATATGTCATTTGCAAATATCTTTTCCCATTCCATTGGTTGCCTCAGAAAAGCGTATTTTTTAAAAAAAAAGGATAAAGAAAACTTTACTCAAGCAGGGACACTTGGGTAACTCAGTCAGTTGAGTGTCTGACTCTTGATTTTGGCTCAAGTCATGATCCCAGGGTCCTGGGATCAAGTCCTGTGTTAGGCTCTGCACTGAGCATGGAACCTGCTTGAGATTGTCTCTCCCTTCCTCTCTCTTTCTCTCTTTCTCTCTCTCTCTCTCCCCTCCCACTCACATTCTCTCTCTCTCTCAAATTAAAAAAAAATTTTTAAAAAGAAAACTTTACCTAAGCAGAGCAAAAAACTAGACAAAACAAGTGTTAATACATTAACCAGAATAAGTGCTAAAAGAATAAGCCTGTTTATAACACAGTTTTTCGGATTAGATTATTTAAAACTCAGCTATATTTTGCTTGCAAGAGTTATTTCTTACAGAAAAATGCACAGAAAAAAACCCGTAAAAATAAAATAGGATGTATAGGCAAGATAACCAAATATAAATGAAAAAAGGCTGATGTAACAACATTAATATCAGACTAAATAGAATTTTAATGAGGAAGCATCAACAGATACATAGAATGACATTGCAATAAGAGTGATTGATTCAGTAATGTGAATGAAAATAGCTATTTTGCTGACAGTCTAGCCTACGCACCATGAGACAGACCTCATCTGGTCACATTGTTGGACCATCTTTAAGACGTCATCTTCAAGGAGACCTCTGGTAGCTCTCAAATCTCTATCTTTGTCATGACACTTCATATGTTTTGAAACTTGGAGTCTGTATTTATTTTAGAAAGTAAAGATTCTTTCATGTCAGAGATTCTCATAAATATTTTAGTAATTAAATATTTAAGCAAGTTAGTCCAATAGGTTGACCAGTCTATGGTACAAAGACGTCAAATGGCTGAAATGCAGTCTTCCATGGTAAGGTCTGTCTCAGTCAAAGCAGCGCCTCATGGAAGAACAGCAGAAATAATTTGCTTGAAAAGGAATAGAGAAAGTGATTCTTTTGATATCTCTTTTTATGATGATAATTCTTGACAGCATAGTCATTTTATCAGTAAATGAATTCCGAAAGGAGAAGAAGGATATTGAATCTGTCTCTCTACATTTTTTTTGTTTTTCGTAGAATCTTCACACATGAAATGAAATTTGGATTAAAAAATAATAAACTGCAAAAATATATCACAACAGAGCCATTTAATTTCTTTTTGCTAACACTTTATTTTTCTGTCTAAAACTCCAGAGTGAAGGTAAAATATAGCATTATTGCCAGGAACAGTAAAAACATTTTCCCCTTTATGCTACCACACTAAAATGTGATTTAGATGTAAATATAACTTCTATTTCCAAATATTAACTTCAGGATGCACTACAGACCAGTTATTCTCAGGAAGTATATATAACAGAGATATAGTTCAAGAACACTCTCATAACACTTCATCCTCAGCATCCCAATTGCTATAATACCTCCAATTCCATAATCCACAACAGAGAAAACACAAATGCCATAATATGTCCCAAGCAGATAGATCTGCCTTTGATTATCATCATCGACGGAGCTCACTCAAAACATGGGTTTCTCAAACAAATTGCTCCTGGGTTTAAGATGTATTGTACTTCAGCGTCTTTGTCAATCTTTGTCCTGTTCTCCATTTTCATTGATTCAATTTGACTGTCTTCATTTTTTTCCTGCCTTGACACTCACCACCGTCTGTCAACTAGTCTTTCACCTCTCTCTCTCCTGGGACTAACATCTGTGTATTGTAGATGGTCATACTTATAATGGACAAATGTGACCACCTTGCTTTAAAATTTAAGTGTTTTTTTTTTTTTACAAATAGTTTATTGTCAAATTAGTTTCCACATAACACCCAATGCTCATCTCCACAAGTGCCCTCCTCCATGCCCTTCCTCCCTAGCCCCCACATCCATCAGTCCTCAGTTTTTGTCAGCATTCAAGAGTCTCTCATGGTTTGCCTCTCTCCCTTTCCCCCACCATTTCCCCCCTTCTTCTCCTCCTTGGTCCTCCGTTAAGTTCCTCCTAATCCTCCTATATGTGCAAACATATGATATTTGTCCTTCTCTGCCTGACTTATTTCGCTCAGCATAACACGCTCAAGGCCCATCCATGTTACTACACATGGCCAGATTTCATTGTTTCTCATTGCCATGTAGTATTCCATGGTATAGATAAACCACATCTTCTTGATCCATTCTTCCGTTGATGGACACTTAGGCTCGTTCCATGTTTTAGCTATTGTGGAGAGTGCTGCTATGAACATTGGGGTACATGTGCTCCTATGCATCAGCATTTCTATATCCCTTGGGTAAATTCCTAGCAGTAAGCGAGCACACTTCTTTGCCATTCTTTATGTTCTGTTCCTACTGAATGCCTGCTACATCAATATTGGTGTCTTCTAATCTGTTCCCTGTAACTCCGAACTAAAGTATCCCATCTACATTGGAAGTATGGCCTTCCAATCTCAATCCCTTTTGTTTTTCTCTGCTTATTTGTCAATATCCTTTGTTGTTTTTATGAATGATATCTTCTCATTGGTATCTTTGGAAATTTAAAACTCCTTATTTAAATTGTTGACTGTGCTTTTTGCATGATTGTTTTTCACTTTTGGTTTGTATTTTGATTTTCAGGTATCTCTTCACTAAGACCTCCCTCCTCTTTCTCCCTCCTTGCCTCGTGCCTCATTTACACTCAAATTTCTCTTTCTGTCGGTTATGTATTGATCTTCACACAATTCTTTGAGATTGCTATAATAGCACCTGATCTCACAGGGGCAGCTCAGGAGTCCTGACCTCCAAGCACAATTGCAATATTGGGAATCCAGTCAGTGAACCATTGTGGAGCTTAATCTGGGCTCTGGCTGGTGAGGTTATGAGGCTATGCCTGCTTCCTCTTGGCTGTTTGGGAAAAAGCTTCATATAAGCCATCTGATCAGCTAGTGAATGTCAGCCGCAATGTGTGTTAGCCTTCTTTCACCAAGTGAGGGGCATGAGCCCACCTCTGCTTTTAAGATATGAGTCTGACTTCTATCTCCTGTGTATGAGCACTAATTTTTCTGATATCATGTAAAACTGGCTTCACCTGCCTGCAGATTTAAAGCCAAGCAGCTTCCCTTTAAAAACATATTTTACCCTCTAGGTTCTCCCCCATTTCCTCAAATACCCATGAAAGAAAGTAAACCTTGAATTGTTGGTGTTATTCTTTCTGACTTCTGACTAATTTGTGGATCCTAGACCATGACTTCTGTTCCTGTATCTACAATAATTCTTCTCTATCCCACCTTGATACAAAATCTAAGATTTAGCTTCCTACCTTTTGTGCAGGTAGAGATATTTTCATCTGGATGTATGATTCACTTATATCTGGATTTTATATTTGGTAACTCCCCACATAAAAACTCCTAAGTGCATGTACACACACACACACACACACACACACACACACACACACACACACAAAATCTCACTCTTGAGAATGGAAAAGGACAAATGTATACAAATAGTGAAATGCAAGATTGCTAACATGGAACTCTGATGTATCATAATAAGGTGTGCTGTGGTCTTTGTTTTTCATTTTGTTTTATTTTGTGTTTTGTTTTTACTTTAGCTGGATAACAATGTGCACTTCCAAAAGTAACATTTCCTTTAATCAGCACCAATACCCTGGAAGAGAGCCCATGAGAGCATAGTTGATGATTGAATTCCCACAGCTTTCAAAATACTATTTTCCTTCACTGAGCTGTCAGCCATCAAAGGCAGAAACTATGGATTGCAAATACATGGCTATAGTCTAAGTGGTACAGCATATTCCTTCGTCTTGAAGAAATTGAAAAAGAAATCCCAAACTGCCCATACCTTGCAGTGGTTTTATGTTCAGAAATCAGGAGGAATTTCCGAATGGAAAATTTATGGCTGATGGAACCTAAGTAGGGTGACAGAAGCTCATATGGAAAACTATAAACAAATCTCAAGTGAAGGTCTTACCCAAGCCTACAGATTTTGTATCTTGGCCTGAAGGGTCCAAGGGCATATTTAAAAGTTAACAAACTGATACATAAAAACATTCTTGTGACAGCAAAGGCTGCTTTCGCAGGTCTATTTAAATTTCTCTATTCCTAAGAGACAGCAGAAGCCAATATTGTGTGTGGGGTGGGGTGGGGTGGTGGTGGTGGTGGTGGTGGTGGTGGTGGTGTGTGTGTGTGTGTGATCTGCCTTGCTATTTTTCCTTTTTTTTTCTATCTTAAACCCATTTTTTAGTGTTTATCCCAGCTTCCAACTTTCAATGGACTTTATATTTTAGAGCAGTTAGGTTGATAGCAAAACTGAGCAAAATGTACACAGTTCTCATACAACCCCACTCCCTCCAGTCTCCTCCACTATCAACATCCCACACAGGGTAACATTTATTACAATGAACGAACCTATCATGGCATATTATTATCATCCAAAGATGGTAATTTTCATTAGGGTTCACTCTTGGTGCGGTACATTCTAAGGGTTTGGACAAATATATAAGGACACATATCTACCATACAGAATAGTTTCACTGCCCTGAAATCCTCTGTGTTCTGCCTAGTCATCCCATTGGCAACTGCCGACTTTTTGCTGACTCCATAGTTTTGCCTTTTTCAGATAGTTATATAATTGGAATCTTATAATATATAGTCTTTTTGGATTGATTTCACCTAGTAATATGCACTTAAGTTTATTCCATATATTTTCTTTTCCTTTTTTAAAGTTAATTTTTATTTTGAGAGATAGAGAGCAAGTGAGGGTGGGGTAGAGAGAGGGAGACAGAATTCCAAGCCACCTGTGCCCTGTCAGCACAGAGCCTGGATGCAGGGCTCAAACTCATCAACCATGATATCACGATATAAGTTGAAGTCATAGGTTTAACAGATTGAGCCACCCAAGCACCCCACTTCCATATATTTTCGTGGCTTGATAGGGTTTTTTTTGTTTTTTTTTTTTGTTTTTTTTTAAGTGCTGAGTAGTTTCCCATTGTCTGGATTTACCACAGTTAATTTACCTGTTCACCTTCTAAAGGACAACGTGATTGCTTCCAAATTTTGGAAGTCGGAATAGAGCTGCTATAAACATTCACGTGCAGGCTTTTGTGTCGATCTACATTTTTAGTTCGTTTGGGTAAACATCAAAGAAAATAATTGCTGGATTGTATTGTAATATAGCATGTTTACTTTTGCAAGAAATGGCCCATCTGTCTTCTAAAGTGGCTATCCCATTTTGCATTCCCACTAGGAATGAATGAAAGTTCTGGTTGCTCCACATTCTCACCAGCATTTGGTGGTGTCAGTGTTCTGAATTTCGGCTATTCTTTTTTTTTTAATTTATTTCTAGGAGAGAGAAAGAGAGAGACAGCGTGAGCCGGGGAGGGTCAGAGAGAGAGGGAGTGACAGAATCTGAAACAGGCTCCAGGCTCTGAGCTGGCAGTCAGCACAGAGCCCGACGCGGGGCTCGAACCCACGAACCGCGAGATCATGACCTAAGCGAAAGTCGGACGCTTAACTGACTAAGCCACCCCAGGCGCCCCTGAATTTCGGCTATTCTAATAGGTGTGCAGTAACAGCTTATTTGTTTTAATGTTTAATTCTATAATGACATGTGGTGTGAAACATCTTTTCATATTGCTTAGTTGCCATCTGTATATGTATATCTACTTGGTGAAATGTCTGTTTAAATCCTTCATCCATTTTTAAATCAGTTTCTTATTATTGAATTTTAAGTTATTTGTATATAACAGATAATAGTCCTTTATCATTTTTGTCTTATACAAATATTTCCTCCCAGTCTGTGACTTATCTTCTCATCTTCTTCACAGTGTCCTTTGCAGAGCAGAAGTTTTTAATTAAAAAAATTTTTTTTAATGTTTATTTTGAGAGAAAGACAGAGACAGATCATGAGTCTAGAGGAGGGGCAGAGAGACAGGGAGACACAGAATCTGAAGCAGGCTCCAGGCTCTGAGCTGTCAGCACAGAGTCCGTGCAGGACTCAGACCCATGAACCGCAAGATCATGACCTAAGCTGAAGTTAGATGCTCAACTGACTGAGCCATCCAGGGGCCCCAGAAGTTTTTGATTTCAATAACATTCAATTATCAATTATTTCTTTCAAGGATGGTGCTTTAGTACTATATCTAAAAAGACATCACCATATCCAGGGCATATACATTTTATCCTATGTTATCTTCTAGGAGTTGTGTACTTTCACAGTTGACATTGGTGTCTGTCATCTATTTTGAGTTAATTTTTCTTAACGGTATAATATATCTGTTGTTATCTCCTTCTCCTTCTCCTTCCTCTACCTCTTCTTTTTCACATACAAACATCTAGTTGTTGCACCACCATTTGTTGAAAAGACTATGTCCAATCCATTGTCAAAGAACATTTGACCATATTATTGGCATCTATTTCTGGGTTCTCTTCTGTTCCATTGACCTTTTTGTCTCTCCTTTCACCAATACCACACTGTCTTGATTATTATAGCTTTAAAGTAAGTCTTGAAGTTGGGCAGTGCTCCTGTTTTGCTTTTCTCCTTCATTCTCTTATTGGCTGTTCTGGGTCTTTTGTCTCCCCATAAAAACTTGAATGATTTTGTCAATACCCACAAAATAACTTTCTGGAATTTTGATTTGGATTGCATTGAATCTATAGGTCAATTTGGGAAGAACTGATATCTAGACAAATTTGAGCTCTTTTGTATCTACATACATGGAAAAGCTCTCTATTTATTTAGTTCTTTGATTTTTTTAATCAGTTTTATAGCTGTTTCATAAAGATCTTGTACATATTTTGATAGATTCATACCTGCATATTTCTTTTTATTAGGATGCTAATGTAAATGATGGTTTAATTTCAAACTCCACTTGTCTGTTGCTGATATATATATAAAAGTGATTGATTTTTGTATATTAACTTTGTATCCAGTAATCTTTCTATAGACACCTGTTAGTTCCAGAAGTTTTTGTTTGTTTCGTTTTGTTTGGCAGTTCTTTTGGATTTTCTACATAATCATGTCATATTTGATAACAGACAATTTTATTTCTTTCTTCTCAATCTGTATTCCTTTTATTTCCTTTTCTTGTCTTGTTGTGGTAGCTAGAGCTTTCAGTAAACCAATGAAAAGAAATGGCAAGAGGAGGCATCCTTGCTTAGTTCCTGAACTTACAGTAAAGCTTCTAGTTTCTCACTATTAAGTATTACATTAACTATAGTGCTTGTTTTTGTTTGTTGCTTGTTTTTTTCCTTTTTGTTAGTTAGTTTTTCTTTTTTTTCTAGATGTTCTTTATCAACATGTGGAAGTCTCCCTCTATTCCTAGTTTGCTGAGGATTTATCATAAAATGGTGTTGGATTTTATCAATAGCTTCTTACGCAACCATTGAAATAATCTTGTGATTTTTCCTCCTTAGTCTGTTGGTACGACGGCTTACATTAATTGACTTTCTATTTGTTTTGCTAATATGTTGTTGAGGATTTTTGCATCTATGTTCATGAGATACAGATTGGCCTATAGTTTTCTTTTATGGTAGTGTTTTTGCATAGTTTTGGTATTAGAATAATGCTGGCCTCATAGAATGAGTTAAGAAGTATTCCCTCTGCTTCCATATTCTGGAAGAGATTACAGAGAACTGGTATAAATTCTTCCTTAAATGTCTGGTACTATTCAACCAGTAAACTCATCTGAATTCCAAATTTTAAAATATATTTTAATGAAAGAACATTAGGCAAATACTTAAAAAACAAAAACTCTTCTCTCTTGAGTTTTTCTTAACAACACCACATCAGTCATGCTTTGTAGTATTTATTTGTTTTCTGCATATCAGTTTGACTTAAAATAAACACCACCAGACTCTACAAGAGTCTAGAAGTACTTAAAGTTTTAGTGAAATACTTAAAGCTCACAGCTGGGTGGTGAAGTATTTAAAGCTCTAGTGAGGTACTGAAGGTAGTATTTCAGTACTACAAGAGAAGTATTTAAAGCTCATAGCTGAGTAGATCACTAATGTATCACACTACTCATAAGATAAATTCTGAGTCTGATCCACTTATGGGTTACTTAATTTTCATGTGCTTCATGACCTTAGTGGAGCCTCTGCTAAAGTATGTATGCTGTTCATTAGAGAACCATAAAGATTGTTTAGACTGATCAATACAAACTATAAACACTAGTGAAGACTAAGTTATAGACATAAAACATTATATTTGTCAGTAGCGTCTACTTTGCTCACAAAAGTCACATACCTGTTAAGTTCGAGGAATACCAACTTGCAAAGAATTCTGGCCTGAGGAAACCTCTATGGTCTCAGGCAAGTAACTTTTACCATATAGTTCCACAGACCAGTACCACATAAATTTAATCTTAATTTTGTGCTTATCTTATGCATTCACTTCAACAAATGTCTCAAGTTGTTGCCACAGCCGAGATGTTGTTCTTGTTGGTGGAAGGGATACAAACATACATGTATTGTTGACCCTTTATACAAGGAGCTTTGGATCAAGTAAGGACAAAAAGACAGATTAATAAAAAAAAAAAGAAAAGCCAATTGCAATAAAATATTTTAATAAATAACCAATAAAGTGCGATAGCTTGATAGATAAATGGATAAATAATTTAGACTGGAGACAATAGCCAAAGGTTTATTTCAGGAAGTAAAGCCTAATATGCTTTATAAAACAGATGAGCTTCCTAATAGGTGGATGTATATGGGATTCTGCAAATTATAATGTTTGAGGGAGTATTTATTTTGAAGCTTCAAGTACTGATTTGGATTGATTTTCAAATTAAAGCTGTCACCATCCATTATATTTTTCAGAGGCAGCGCAGTATTTAAAACAGTGCCTTTTAAAATGCATTTTATCACATAATTAAAGTTCCTTTGTGTAGATCAGGTTTTATCTTAATCTAGTCCAATTAACAAGAATGCATTATTTCTATATCTTGCAAAATGACAGTGATGATAAAGAAGAGTATGATAATGGTCGTAGTGAACAGTTACTGAGTGTCTCACAGGTATCAGACAGTATGCTAATGCTGTTATACTATACATGTAATACCTTTCTAATTCTACAATTCTAGAAGGCAGATCATATCAATATCTCTTCTTTATGGATAAGAAGATTGAAACAAATAGTACCTCATTACAGATAAGTCCTACTTTAAGAATTGTAAATATATGAAAGGTGAGAGCTGCACATACAATAAAATGAGCAGTGACTGTTTGTTTTCTAAAAGCAAACAGTTCAATTATCAACATTTTTTGCAACTAATTTTCCAGACATTGGGGTAGATGCTGTTGTGAATAGAAATATGTCCCTGTCCTAAGGAGACCACTATATAAGAAATCTGAAAAACAAACAAAACAATGACAATATGATACATACAATATGAAGAATTAGAAAGAGTAAAGTACAGGTAATAAATAGTGCCTGCACTCCTGACAGTCTCATACACTGTTTTTGGAATATGGGATCTACAGTCAAATTGATTTGCTCTTGGCATTTATCAGCAAAAAACTAGTTGTCTATAAATAAAAAGCGTAATCATGACATATTATTTGGTAAAAAGTGAACAGTATTTACACAGTCAGGATTAATTAGCATTTTTAAATGGATGTTGGTATCTTTCTCTATAAAATGGTAATAATATTTCTGAAAATAGTATGGCCATGACAAATGGTTGTAAGAATTAAACAACACAATGTATGAAATGTGCTTGGTAGAATACTTAGCATATAGACATATTTCATAAGTTGTACCCACTAAAAATGACTACTCAGAACACATGAGAACCTATAAATTCATAAAGTAAGAAAGCAAAAATAAGAAATGACATTTTAAGACATCAATGATCTCGTGTGCCTGGGTGGCTCTAACATCTTAATCTTGGTTTTAACTCAGGTCATGATCTCATGGCTGGCGAGTTCAAGCCCTGCCTGGGGCTCTGTGCTGACAGTAGAGAGTCTACTTGAGATTCTCTCTCTTCCTCTCTCCCTGCCCTTCCCCTACTCACGCTTTTCTGAATCTAAAAATAAATAAACCATTTAATAACAATAAAAAGTCATCAATGATCTCAAGATTTTTGCCTCCACTCTTGATTAATAGGTATTGTTACAAAGTTAAGAAATAAACTAAAGGGGCTCCTGGGTGGCTTAGTCGGTTAAGCGTCCGACTTTCGCTTAGGTCATGGTCTCGCGGTTCGTGGGTTCGAGCCCCGCGTCGGGCTCTGTGCTGACTGCCAGCTCAGAGCCTGGAGCCTATTTCAGAGTCTGTATCTCCCTCTCTCTCTGACCCTCCCCGGCTCACGCTGTCTCTCTCTCTCTTTCCTAGAAATAAATAAAAATATTTAAAAAAAAATAAAGAAATAAACTAAGAAAGAAGCAGTTATAGATTCTCAGAAACGGCTTAACACAGAAGAGCTGTATAGAAAAGATTGCATTTAGTGGCACAAAGAATCCATAGTAGAGAGCTGTGCAGCCATAACCTATAAAAGAGCCCAATAGATTGAGGCAGAAAGATAGAATACTTCCCTAGGAAGCTACTCAGATCCATGGGGAATAAATAATATGCATGTAAATGAGGGAATATGAGAGGTTTCCTGATGCATTTGGATATTTGGAGATCATATAATTTAAACTGTATTTGAAAATTATGAAAATAACACTAGCAGGTGTTTGGATGATATGCTTTAAGAATTTATAAAAAAATATTAATTTTTACATAAAACAACAGACAAGTAAAATGAAATATAAAATTTAGGCAGAGCCAAGAGTTGTAAAGGAAAGTGAACATTATTGTAATATATTATTTGGCGGCAACAAGCAAACAATATTCATGAATAAGAATAATGCTAGTATGACTACGAAATGCCAAAAATTCCATGAAGTTGAGTCAGGTTTGGAAGGTGCAGGGAAGGAAATATGGAGGATGCGAGGTGGGCCAGTAACAGAATTAAATGTTTACCTACCATGAATGAAATCTGAAATCCTTTAATGCAAATAGCAGTATAAGCAAATTGCCTTAAAACATAGAATGCTTGCTTCTGAGAAGTAGTTCTGGGCAGTGAATGTAATGGGATGAAAACTCTCCCTTTTTGGTATGAGCCTGACAACATTATTTGCAATTTAAGTGATATGTATGCTTGTAGAACTCCAATAAAAATTTGAAAATACATTTTATTTATTTTTTTAATTTTTAGATTTCTTTTGAGAGAGAGATAGAGAGCAAGCAGGGGAGAGGCAGAGAGCGCGAGAGAGAAATCCAATCGGGGGTTGACAGCCCAGAGCCCAATGCAGGGCTTGAACTCACAAACTTTGAGATCATGACCAGAGCTGAAATCAAGAGTCAGATGCTTAACTGACTAAACCACCCAGGTGCCCCCAAATTACATTTTAAAATATTGACTGAAATTTAGCTTCCCAGAGGAATAAATGAATCATAGGTTTGGACCTGCTCACCTTTATTCTTTAAATCACTAAATCAAGTTTACCTTCTGTACCAGATGAGTAAGTTTAATGTGATTATAGGACCTGTATCCTCCCCTCTACTCCCCACATCTAATACCTATAGTTATTTTCACCTACCTTCAGGTACTTCAGATGTCATTAATGGTCATAAAATCCTTTTTTTGGTATAATTATATAAATAATGTACCTTAATTCAAATGCATTTACAAAGTTCTCTCAGATATGAGTGCATTTTCATGTAACAGTAATTATTCAGCAGGTTAGCCTGATTAGGTTGTTATATGAGATGGCTCACCATTTCCAGAATGTTACCTGTGATAGTAATTTTGGAAAAAGAGAACCCAGCATAACTGGAACTTTGCCATGCTAGTTGAGCATTTGGCTTTTAGTACAGTGACCTCACCCTTGATGAATATCAGAATCACCTAAACTCAAAGAGTAAAAGATAGGTGTAAGAGGTCAGCTTTAAAAGCAGAAAAGAATTAGATGAGGTTTCATTCTTGCCTGAAACATCTTTTAGGGAGAATTACTGCCTCCAGAGAAGATACTCAAGGAGCCAAAGTCTGACTCAGATTTTTTTATGAGGTCTGGTGTCAAAAAACAAACAAAAAAAACTCAAAAAACCCCAAACCAAAAAACCCTGAAGCAACTAGATCCTTTTAGTGCTAAATAAAAAGATGAAGAGACAAATAGGCAGAAAGGTATGGAGAGACAGAGAGAGAGGAATTTTCCATCACTTGTGATGCTGAAGGTATAAAGATGTGTCTGAGTGGCCACAATGGGCTACCTGCAAGCCAAGCCAAAATTATAAGGAAAGAAGCTATAAAAGATGCAATTTGGGTATTATGTTTGAAGCAAGGGCAGAAGTTTGATACATTAATCATGCAGAGTGGGCCAACAAGGTATCAAGAAATAGAAAACAAGATAGCACAGAAATAGCGCTAGTCCAGTTGAAGATGGTGATCACTAACCTGCCCTTACTCTATTCTTTGTCAACACGAAGCTTCAGGAAAGTCATCGACCAATCTGGTCTTAGTTTCAAAAATGCAAACAACTGTTCCTGTCTTTGTCTGTGATGGGAAGGAGTTAAACTGTGCCCCAGTTAATCCATCCAACAGGTAACATTAGTATTTCATCATGAGTAGGTCATTCATTATGAGGTCTGAGAAGGAAAATGAAAAGGTTGACAAGGCAAATTCCTGCTAACAAGCGCTTCTGGTTCTTTGCAGAGAAATCCATCCTTACAAGAATCTGAGACTCTGAGTCCAAACATCATATTGACTATAATAGGCTTTTTTTTTTTTTCACTGTTAGAAGACATACTAAGTATTATAACTGATGAAATTTTTCTGGTCCTCAAATCAGTGTTTTTCAGGCCTTTGGGGACTTAATGAATGCTGCCTGATATTTTTCTTCTCATGCTGTATGTTTCCTATCAGATTTCCTACTGCAGCATTTTGATTATTTCTGTTTTGAAGCTTCTTCCACCAAATTGCTTTTTGGGGCGGGGATCTGCAAGGAGATAAAAGTATGGTTTGTAATCTTACAGAGTGATTCAGGGATTAGAGTCCTGGCATGGAATCCCGTGTTTATATCCTGCTTACCTTGCCGTATGAAACTCTGTTCAAAATGTCCAAGGTTTCATCTGGGATGATAACACAGGAGAGCAGAGAAACATCTGTTGGAACTTTGAAATGGCAGCTGTCCTCTGTTGCTTTTCCTTTGATGTAAGCATTTAACTCTTAGTACATGAACAAAAGTATCACTTAGGGAGTTTAAAAAATGTAATTGTCTAGGCCTTATCCTTGGGTATTTAATTGGCCTTGGGTGTGTCCAGAATATATTTGTTTGTTTGCTTATTCTTCCAAGTTTTCCAGGTATTTCTCATGGGCAAATCAGGATCGAGAGCTCCCTAGGCTAAGTGAATAAGTTGTATAAATTGTAGAATACTTTGGAAAGGAATGCAATGCATCTCCTCTGATTCAAAATGCAAAAAAAAAAAAAAAAAATCCCCCAAGATTTGCTAAATCAAGAACAACCAGCAATATAGAATGGAGAGGGAGGTACATTCAAGAGAGGGTGGATTAATATTGTTTGGGATTGGGAGGAAGAGTGGGTGTTGGAAGGAGAATGGAGAGTTTGGGTGCAGGTTCTTTATAATCTGAAATTTCCCCCGGAGTATAGAAATTACATGCATGGGGCGCCTGGGTGGCTTAGTCGGTTAAGCGTCCGACTTTCACTTAGGTCATGATCTCCCGGTTCGTGGGTTAGAGCCCCGCGTCGGGCTCTGTGCTGACTGCCAGCTCAGAGCCTGGAGCCTGTTTCGGAGTCTGTATCTCCCTCTCTCTCTCTCTGACCCTCCCCTGCTCACGCTGTCTCTCTCTCTCTCTCCTAGAAATAAATAAAACATTAAAAAAAAAAAGAAATTACATGCAAAATTTCTGTAATGCAGCTCTCCATAACAGAGTTTAAGAAAAATTAGGTGTATTTAAAGTCACTGCTGATATTTTGCGGGTCCTCTTAACACCGCACTTGCTATGAGTACGCTGCAGCCAAGGGCATGTGGGCCAGTGCTAATTTGCATGTCTGATCCCTTGATGCTAACAGAGGTCAAAGCTTTGGAATGTTTCCTCTATGAGTAAGACTCGGCTGAAATACAGATGAGTTTTTGATTTTTGGAAATAGGGCATGTTATTCAGGGTAGCAATATCCTGTTCAGAGCTTGATGAGCTGGCTGTCTTTGATTCTGGGCTGGGTCCTTTTGCGTACCTCTGAGGGCTCAATGGTTCAAAGAAATCACAATGGTCTTTATGCCCCATCCTCTTTCTCTAATCCCCTTCTCTCTGAAAATATCCCATCCCTTGGTCTTCAGGTATGTTTGATCTTGCTGGTTTCTTTCTCCCAAACTGTGTAATTTCCCTGTCTCATTGTTTCTGGGTTTGCCACGACTCTGAATATATCTAATGGCAGAGTCACACAGGCAGCATCTGGAGACTTAAGAACTGTGCAAAGTTAAAGCAGGAGTTTGGCTTGAGGCAAATCCCTTGTGAGCAGTCAAGAATGCCATTCATTTCTAATTCTTGCTTCTCTAAACCCACAGGAAATAAATATTTGTAATATAGCCAGAGGATAGAGCTCTGGATCCTTAATGGTGGTTCCCTGATGTGGGAAATCACCCTTTCTTTTCCCACCTGATACAAATAGCCATTTTAATTTATCTCTGAGGCAGAATTGAGGGTGATTGCCTTTTTTTTCTTTTTTCTGCTGTTGCAAAGGGAAAATGTGAGGGTCTCTTGAGTGCATTTTCCCACGGAAGGGCTTTAGCTAAAGAGAAAAGCCTGCTGATTGTATACTTAATTTACATGCATTGGAATGACTGATTCCTTCCACTGCTAATTGGTGTGTGGTCCATTAATGCTGTAAGTCCTGGAGTACCCCTCTCCTGGTCAGTCACTTAAAGATGCAGAGCCTGGGGAAATGCAAATTTCCATCCAGCTCTGCAGAGGAATGAAATCTGTAAGAAGAGTAATGAACTGAGAACTTGTACATACACAGTCACTAAAATGAATTTTAATTTAGTTTCAGATTCTTAATATCTGTTAATCTAATCACCATTTGGTGTTCTGTGAGATTTTGGGTTATTTTGTTTTACAATTGGTTAGTACACAGTGTTTATTTTTTTAATAAAAATTTCTAAAAGCTAGAAAGTTGTCCTGAAATCCTTGAAGGACATATAATCTTCTTTTCGAGGACTGGGCTCTCTGGGAACAATATAAGGTACTCTAGTGACTTTAATCCTAAAACCTCTCAAAACCAGTTTCTGAGTGTGCTGGGCATTTAGGGATTATCTGCCCCTAGGCATTTACGGGTCTCCAATGTTTATCTCTGTCAGCTTTACATTATTTGATGTCTCAACTTGTTTTACTGTCATTTTTAGGGTGGTTGTTACCAAACTCCATCATTCAACTTAATGAAAACCTGCAAAATGAGGAAAATACTCAAATTTGAAACCAAATACCTGCTTGTCTTCTATTTGCCACTAGCAATTTGGGTGGCTAGTTGATTAATATTGAAAACCCTTCTTTTCTTCATTGTATAACGGAATTAGTAGGATTAAATGAGATACTGTATTTATTCTTTAATGTTTATTTATTTTTGAGAGCGAGACAGAGTGTGAGCAGGGGAGAGGCTGAGAAAGAGGGAGACAGAATCTGAAGCAGGCCCCAGGCTCTGAGCTGTCAGCGGAGCCTGATGCAGGGCTCAAACTCATGAACTGTGAGATCATGACCTGAGCCGCAGTCTGATGCTTAACCAACTGAGCCACTCAGGAGCCCCAAGATATTGTATTTAGAGGATCTAACTCAGAGTCAAGCCCACGGCAAGAGTCAAACACATGGTAGATTTTACTATGACTTCTGCAACTACCATGAATTCAAGTGCCAGGTTGCTATCGATTAGAAAGTCCTAAGAAACAACTTTCTGAGATGACAAGTATGTTCTAGGTCTTGATCTAGGTGATGGTAATGGTCTACATTTCTGCCTAAGTCATTTATTTATGTAAAGGTTCATTAAGCTGTGGACTTAAAATTTATGCATACTACTAATTTTAAAAATGTGTTTTGTGGGGGCGCCTGGGTGGCTTAGTTGGTTAAGCATCCGACTTTCACTTAGGTCATGATCTCGTGGTTTGTGGGTTCGGGCCCCACGTCGGGCTCTGTGCTGACTGCCAGCTCAGACCCTGGAGCCTGTTTCAGTCTGTGACTCCCTCTCTCTCTGACCCTCCCCTGCTCACACTGTCTCTCTCTCTCTCTCCTAGAAATAAATAAAACATTAAAAAAAATGTGTTTTGTGAAAGCAGTCTATTATCACTTAATTGCTCTGACTTCATAATCTTCCTAAACATTAATGTGATCATCTTAATAAAACTGATATATTAGTAGAGTATATAAATATAAACCAGTGCAGTTAGAAGACAATGTATGTGCCATACATATGAGTGAGAAGGTAGGAGTTTAAAAGTTATAATATGTAATTTGTGTAGATTATAAAAGATTGTATTTTCACTGTAGAAAATTTGGAAAATGAAAACTTAAAAGCTCACCACCAAAGTCATAGAAAATAACTCCAGTTGTCATCATTTAGAGAAGACCGGTGTTAATATTTGCTAAGTAATCTTTTTGCACATAAACTAATATACACATATATATCCATGTCATATATATTTTAATGTTGTACCCTACTGGTGTCACATACTCTTTTTATTTAATGATGTATTATATTCCCTCTATTTCAGATAATTTTATACTTTTTTAATGTCTGCAGAGAAGTTCATATATAAAAATATAATTTATAAATTCTTACTCTGACATTTAGATTGGTTCTCCTTTTGATCTAATTATTGTTGCCTTGCAATAAACTTTTTTGTAAAACACTGAGTAAACCTACTTAGAAGTAGAATTGCTGGACTAAAATATATGTACATTTTAAAACTTTTGATAGCTATATACAAATTACCCTTCCAAAAACTTACAGTTATTTACACTCCTCCCTACAGTGAATCACAGGCCATTTTTTCACATACTTGCCAGTGCTGAACACTAAAAAAATAAATAAACTTTGCCAAAGCAATAGGCAAAATGCAACCTTTTAGATTATATTGCTTTGGTTACTAGTAAGGTTAAAATTTTTAAAGATTTTTGTTTTGATGTTTACTTGCTTCTCAGAGAGAGACAGACAGACAGAGTGCAAGTTGGGGAGGAGCAGAGAGAGAGGGAGACACAGAATCTGAAGCAGGCTCCAGGCTCTGAGCTGTCTACACAGAGCCTGATGCAGGGCTCTAACTCACCAACTGGGAGATCATGACCTAAGCCAAAACTAAGAGTCAGACGCTTAACCCTCTGAGCCACCCAGGTGCCCCACTAATAAATTTTAACTTGATGAAGAGCAATATCTTGCAATACAAGTAGTTCATGACACTGAAGTCAAATGATCACAACTGAACCAATGGTTCTTGAAATTTGCTTTTATATCCAAGTGTTTTCTATTACAACGATATTTCCAGAATAAATTATACTTCCAAACCAAGGTTTTACTGTATATTGAATACAGAAAGACTGGCACTTGGATCCAGGTTCTCCCAGTTATGAGTTATAATTCAGACTGAGTCCAAGCTTTCTCTCAGCTTCTGTTTCCTCAAATAACAAAAGACAGCATTAAAGTAGCTATCTTTGAATATCTTTTCCCTTTCCTTTATATTTCCAGGCTGGTAATCACCAGTGATATGTTTATGCTTCTAAACTTGTAGAGGAATATTTGATTAGCTATTCCTGTGAAATGGAAAAGTTGACATATGGGATTTCTACTAAATTTTTTTCTCATGTTTCCCCTTTGACTGTGAAGTTTGGAGAGCTACCTACACTGCGGACTTCCAGTTAATATAAGGGACCAGTAATTCTACACATCTTCTCTCTCTCTCTCTGTATTCAACTGAAACACACTATGCACTCCATTTGCTGTGGCTTCTCCACTGGATTGGCTACCCGTCCCCTAGCTTAACAATCATTATATCTTATCTGTGATAACTTTATGAGATCATGAGATAAGCAATTACTTTTTTTGACCATGGGATAAGTAGACTTTGGGCTTTGTGCTAGGACCTAAGCATTTTCTCATTAGATTTTACTTACTTTAAATTAAAACTTTTATGGGTTATTAAATTTTGGAAAAATAAAATCCTAATTCTTTATGATGGATATAGAATAGTATCACCATCTACTATTTGACTTCAATGAAATACTGTCACCACATACAAGTATCCTTTGTTTCCTCTGCACATCCAACTCCAAGGCTCTTTCCAATGCCCTGACCAAATCTTCTTTCTGATGCCCTGAATTTTTGTTATTGTTGCTGTTTCTCTTGCCTTTTCTCCAAATTCATACAAATCTTGACTGCCTTTTATTTACTTACTTTTTGATTTTGAAAGTAAAATTTAACCAGAGACTTGGTTTGTGTGTGCCCGGTAGGGGTATGGTTATATAACAGATAAGAGCTTTTTGAATCATGAAGCCCTGGACTCGAATCTCAGGTCTAGCATTGTTAACTAAGGCACTTTGGGCAAGTTACACAACCTCACAGGATTGCATTGTTCCTTCTGTAAAATAGGGAAAATAATTCCTTTGCACACCTGTTGTGTGGCTTAAATCAGATATTCACCATGTAAAAATGCCTTGTTCTAAAAAGTGCTGTTTTTTTTATTTTTATTATCATTTTTAAATGTTTATTTATTTTTGGGAGAGAGACAGAGACAGAGCGTGAGTGGGGGAGGAGCAGAGAGAGAAAGACACAGAATCCGAAGTAGGCTCCAGGCTCTGAGCTGTCAGCACAGAGCCCGACGTGGGGCTCAAACTCACGAACTGTGAGATCGTGACCTGAGCTGAAGTTGGTCGCTTAGTTGACTGAGTCACCTAGGTGCCCCTACTCAGTTTTATTTTTAACATTCCCTCCCCTGGTTGCTGATTTTCTTATAAAGTTATGGATAAACAAGAAATATCGGCAACACTGAAAACCTTTTGGAAAGTCAAGTGTCACAAGGTTAGCATAAATCAAACACTTGGTCCAAGCTGGGAGTCAGTTTCTAAAAATCCTGCTAAATAAGTTTTGCCATGTTAAATCAGTCTTACTATCCTGGTTTGTTACTGCTGCTTGTTTTTTTTCTTTTTGCTTTGGTGATTCCCCTTTGCTGTCTATATATAACACAGTTAGTTTCTTGTTGTTAATATTCAAAGTCCATTTCAATACCTTTATTCTGTTAAAAACTAAGCTAGCTATGGCTGGGTCATTATTAAATGGACTGGGGGGTCTGCAGATTGCAGAGTGCTCTGTATTTATTAGCAGAGCTTTGAATTGCCAACCTTACAAGGAATGTGTTATGTGCAAAGTGTAATTATAATCTTGTTTTGATAGATTCTAATGGAGTGTAATTATATACTGTGCACCTAGTGTTCTGATGTTAATCACATTCCCTTTTGCTAGAGGCTACTAAGTTTCCCCAAATGGCCAAAGACAGACTCTGGCTAAAACAAACAAACAAAACCCAAAAAAATCACCACAGAAGGAAAATAGTTGCAAGTAGTAGATCTATGTTTATCTACCTTAAGGAATTCATATTGATGTTCTTCATAGGAGTTCATCGGTCCTGAAGTTTGACTCACCAAGAACTAAAATCTCTAAAATCTACAAGTGGTCAAATAACAGGATGATCACAGTTTTAGCGGTACGTGAAACTCTCTATTTGTTGTAATTCCAGCTGTGAGGATTAGGGGTTATATTGTTCAAGGACACACTTCCTTGCTTACATAGGGTGATTTCCTGCTTGAAGTGCAGAAGGTGCTCTTTAAAACTGTGTCACGGTGGCAAATGGCCAAATCTTCATAGCCAGAAAGTTTAGTCTTTAAGACTTCTCTCAGTCACAAAGGACCATCTCCCTTGTCAAGAAATTAAAAAACCACAAAAGATTCTGCTTTTGGAAATTATGTTATTTCCTTGTGTTTGAGGCAGCTAGCTGAGGTTGCTGGTGAGCCATGCTTTTGACAGTTCCATATACACTCTTGGTACTCATTTTCAGTTGTTGCCCAGTTTTTATTACGATAGAATAATAGGAGAAAAATAAAATTAATGAAGAAGATGCAAAACAAGTAACAGATGAGGAGATAATATTTACACTACAACAAAATGCCTACAAATTGTCAAGAAATAGCTAAAATGTCCAAAAGAAAAATGAGCAAAGAATAAAAGTAGACAAATGACAGAGAAGAAAACCTAATGGTAAGCATACAAATAAGATAGTCAAATGCAGTATTGATCAGGGGCTTACAAATTAAAGTACCAATGAAATATCACTTTTACTAACCATACCAGAAATTTTTTAAAAAGAGAAATAAGATCTATTTCTGGTAGGGAGAAAAGTATTCTCTCGTGAATTTCTTTTGGAAATATAAATGTTAAATCATTTTTACAAAAATTAAAAAAAACACTAAAATTAAAAATATCTTTAACTCCAATAATCTCACTCCTAGAAATCTATCCTAAAGTGATAAAGGCCCTAGTCAAAGGCTTTATGCATATGCACGTTTCTTTTTTTTTTTAATGTTTTTTATTTATTTCTAGGAGAGAGAGAGAGAGACAGCATGAGCAGGGGAGGGTCAGAGAGAGAGGGAGTCACAGACTCTGAAACAGGCTCCAGGCTCTGAGCTAGCAGTCAGCACAGAGCCCGACGCAGGGCTTGAAACCACAACCGCGAGATCATGACCTAAGCGAAAGTCGGACGCTTAACCGACTAAGCCACCCAGGCGTCCCGCATATGCACGTTTCTTAAAGCAGTGACCATAGTGGAAATAACAACCATGGACAAATGGCTATCAATATGAGAGTAGCTGAATAAACTATGTACAGACATGTATAGAATGAAATGTATAGACATGAAGAAGGAAACAAAATAAAGTTTTATCATTTAACATGGATCAATATCTTTTAGTTATTATTGAATAAGCAATATAGAACACAAATAATTTTAATATTCTACTTAAAATAAAATTTAAAATAAATATGCACATTTACACAGGTAATTATGCATATTATATCTTCACTATTACATATGAGTAGGAATATTTGTAAAATGTACAACTATTAAAAATTGTTTTTAATGTCTATTTATTCTTTAGAGAGAGACCAAGACAGAGCACAAGTAGGGGGAGGGGCAGAGAGAGAGGCAGACATAGAATCAGAAGTAGGCTCCAGGCTCTGAGCTGTTAGCATAGAGCCCGATGCAGGGCTCAAACTTACAAACCACGGGATCATGACCTGAGCCAAAGTTGGATGCTTAACTGACTGAGCTACACAGGTGCCCCAAAATGTACAACTTTTGACAGTATTTGTATATGGTGAAATGAACTGGGAGCAAAGTGTAGAAAAAGCAAGACTGAACACCAGATTTTTAAAATGGACTGTTTGTGGGTGGGGTGGTGAGAGGTAGAAGTGGATAGAGGAGAGGAAAAGAAGGAAATGTAGAGTAAATAAAGAAAAAAATACTACAATCAGACAAAAAGAATATGTAATATACTCTTTATGTAAATAATGCATATGTGAGTATATATACATTTACAAAAATTAGAAAAAAAAGAGAGGGAGTTAACCAATATCTATTGACATGATGTGTGTATGGTATATTCTCAAGTTAATAAAAATAAGTTATTCAAAATTCAAGACAATGGCTCTCTTTCGGGAGCACTGTGGCTTTGAATGGGGAGAAGAGATAAGGAATATGATTAAAGAAGGGCGCTTATGGTCTCCAAAGCTTTTAACAGTTGTTACAATATTCTTAATTTTAATATCTTATGTATACATGCTACATAACCATTTGTCTATATGAATGTATATTTCACACATAATATTAAATTGCCATTTGACATGTAATATAAAATAAGGAGCTAGGTGATGTATATACATGAGTTTTTTAAATTTTTATATGTTTTTTAAAATTTATTTTTGACAGAGAAAGAGACAGAGTGTGAGTAGGGGAGAGGCAGAGAGAGACGGAAACAGAATCTGAAGCAGGCTCTAGGCTCTGAGCTGTCAGTTTATAGGCGCCCCATATGTGATTTTTCAAAAAACAAAAACAAGCAAACAGGAACCAAAACTTCTTAACACACACACACACACACACACACACACACACACACGTTTCAGAAGCTACATGTATTCCAGGCTTCTAGTTAATATGCAATTAAGAGGCACAAAAAAGCTGTTGAAAGAATCTGGCAAAGATGTTAATAATGAATGGAGTTTGAGAATGAAGAAGAATGGGATTTAGTGAAGGTAAAGAAATGCTGTTTTGCCTTTGTACACCTTTGTATTGCATTATTTCCTTTATGAACAAGCATTATTTATACTACTATCGCAATTTGGAAGAATAAAACAACTTTGAGGGAGAACATTAAAAAAAAAGGAAGCATGTAATTGGGAAGATGAGATTAATATATGATTAGCTTAAAATCTTTTTCAACCTTTTTAATCCCCTCCACTCTTGCTGGGTTATAGGATAGTTTGACTAATGGACAGATAAAAAAGATGTGATATACAATGGAATATTACTCGGCTATCAAAAAGAATGGCATCTTGACATTTGGAATGGTGTGGATGGAGCTAGTCACTCAGAGAAAGACAAATACCATATGATTTCACTCATGTTTGGAATTTAAGAAACAAAACAGATGAACATATGGGAAAAGGTGGGGAAGAGGAGAGAGGGAAACAAACCACAAGAGACTCTTAACAATAGAGAATAAACTGAGGGTTAATGGAGGGAGGTGGGTGGGAGATGGGCTATATAGAAGATAGGTATTAAGGAGGGCACTTGTAATGAGCACTGGGTGATATATGAAAGTGATAATCCACTAAATTCTACTCCTGAAACCAATATTGCACTGTATGTTAACTAAAATTTAAATTAAAAAAAAAAGAAATCCCCTCTTTTTGACCACCTTTCTTGGTGGTAATGACAGGTTAACTAGTTAAAGATCATTGAACCAGAAAATATTGAAACTCAGAATTTAATTCAGATAGTCTGAGAGTCTGTTCTAATTCTATATAGGACAAAGGGATTTTAAAGGTTTAAAAAAATACTCTTTAGGGGTGCCTGCCTGGGTAGTCAGTTAAATGTCCAACTCACTTTCAGCTTAGGTTATGATCTCACAGTTCATGGGTTCAAGCCCTGCACCAGATTTTGCACTGACAGCATGGAGCCTGCTTGAGATTCTCTCTCTCTCTGTCTCTCTTTCACTTGTGTTCTCTCTGTCTCAAAATAAATAAACTTAAAAAATACTCTTTAGTTTTCCTCCATGTGTAAACAACTTAATTTATAAAATATCTTACATATTTCTCATTTAAATTTTTTTTAATGTTTTATATATTTCTGAGAGAGAGAGAGAAAGAGACAGCGTGAGCAGGGGAGGGTCAGTGAGAGAGGGAGATACAGAATCTGAAACAGGCTCCAGCCTCTGAGCTAGCTGTCAGCACAGAGCCTGACGTGGGGCTCGAACCCACGAACCCTGTGATCATGACCTGAGCTGAACTCAGATGCTTAACCGACTGAGCCACTCAGGCACCCCTCTTGTTTTAAATTTTTAAATTTTTATTTATTTTTGAGAGAGAGAGACAGAGTACGAGTGGGGGTGGGCTAAGGGACAGGGAGACACAGAATCTGAAACAGGTTCCAGGCTCTGAGCTGTCAGCACAGAGCCTGACACAGGGCTCGAACCCACAAACCAGGAGATATGATTTCAGCCGGAGTTGGCACTTAACTAAATGAGCCATCCAGGCATCCCTTAAACATTTCTACATATAGAATTTCAAACTATTTATATTTATTGGAAAAAAATATGTGACTTTCATAACTTGAATAAAGTCAAAGAGGTTTTTTTTTTTTTTTGATTTTATTTTTAACTAATCTCTGCATCCAATGGGGCTCGAACTTAACAACCCCAAGATCAAGAGTCTCGTGCTCCCCTGATTGAGTCAGCCAGGTGACTCAAGGAAAAGAATTTTTTAATTGAAAAGTGTTTATAAGACTTTGTCTTATGTAAATTTTCTTCAAACTAGTATTTTTCTTCTATGGCCTCCCTCTCTGTTATCATCAGTCACCACTCAAAGAGTTCCAGTCAAAGCACTTGGACCTGACCTCCTCACCCCATGTTCAATGTCATCTTTGTATTCTAATCATTTCATTTTATAAAAAGTTTACTGGAAATACAAATGCTCCTTAAAATAGGTTTATGAGCACTTTGGCCTATTTGACCTACTTCTCTGTATGCATTTGCCCTTACTCTATGCCAGGTCTTTGAAGCACAGAAAACAGGTAAAAACAAGTCTCAGGCAAGAACCCATGTTTCAGGTTGTCCATTCACTCGCCCATCTTACCCTTTGCTCTTTGCTCTTCTCCCCTCAGCTCCCTGAACCGCTGATTTGCTGTCCCATGCCTACTCTGCAAAGACGATTGGGCACTTTAGAATTCCAATAATTAATTTCTAGATCTTGAGTTAATTACATTGTGCTTATGCTAAGTGTTTCTAGACTACATTTCCTCAGGTTAAAGTGTATTTTTTTAGTTTTCAAACACTTCACCATGACGATTATGCTTTTCTGAATGTGGTCTTTTTCAGAAATGTTTAAATTTGGAGTAGCAGAGAACATAGTTTTCGATGCAGAACTGGACCAGGGCAGTGCAGAGGGGATGGCTGTCTCCCCTCCTTCTAGGCGGAATTGACAGAGAAGTCCTGCTACACTGCTGCCTCACAGAGGGTGCTGTCAGTGTGACCTTCATTTTCTATTTGTTTATTCATCACATTCTATTTCCTGCTTTCTTGTAACATAATCTCTATGCCCAACATTGGCCTTGAACTCAAAACTCCCATGTTCTACTGACTGAGCCAGCAAGTGGCCCGGTATTACCTGCTTTTAAGCCAGATCTGTCCCAGCCTCTTCCTAGACAGCTGACAATTTTTGAAGGACCAAATTGTAATCTATTACAATAAACTCTTCCAAATATTTTCTTCAGTTACACCAGATAATAAATATTGAGATCTCTGACTGTCATTATGTGTCTTAGGTATTTCTTATACTACACAGAAAGCATCGGTGTGTTTGATAAGCTTGCCCTCTGTGTTCCTTCATGTCAATGATAAGCAAGTTGACTGGGATGTAAATAGGACTCACTGAGGGTGATTGTTCAGGCTACTTATTTATGTCATTTTTTTATTCATTTATTCATTCATTCACTTATTCATTTGGTAAACATTTTTTGAAAGTCAGTTATGTATGAGAGATTGTGTTATGTTCCAGGAACATAAATAAATAGAAAATAAGTCCCATATCCCCCAAGAGATTCAAAAATCACTGGGATACAAACAAATGCACAAAATATGATATGGATAGAAAGGAACTAAACAGTGCAAAGGAGACATTTCTAGAGAGAAGAGATTGATCATGTTTTTCTCTTTCCAGCAATTTTGAACCTGACACAGAGAAGGCATTAAATGCATATTTTATGAATGAACATCTACTGTCCTTGATAATAATAATAATAATAAAACGTGTCATTTGAGTAGGGGATTTTCTTCTGTAGTAACAACTTTAAATCCCTCACAGTGTTTGAATGAAGATAAACATTTCTACCAGATCTGATAAGGCGTGTACTATCCTTTTGCCAAAAACTGCTATTAAAATATAAACCACAGTCGAGTAAACCAAATTTAGTTCTTAACACCTACTGTGTGTTCCAGGTATTGTCATTCAATTTCCTCCTTTCTTTGCCAAGGCACAATGTTTTTAACTGGGAAAAGGCATAAAACACCACCCATGCTCCAAGATTTTTATATTTCTATCCCAAATTTCAAAACGATAAAGGATACATCCCTGAAAGTTCTTTTACTTGTTTTGTCCTAGAATTATTTCTTCACACTTGGTATCAGTCAAGACTTTTTAAATACAAACAACAGAAGCCAACTTTGACTGATTTAGGAATAAGATGAATTCATTAAAATGATAATGGGTACATTACCAAATTGAGGGGAGAGTTTTAGAACCAAGCTTTGCCAATGGACACTGCAGTGGAAGCCAGGTCTCCATGAGAACCACAAAAGCAATAGAGTGAAGACAGTGATACCACCCCCATGGTCAACAGTGGATCCATCCCAAAGCCTGTACCAAGCAATTCCACTGGACACTTGAATTGTTCTGCCATTGGTACTCCTGGAATCTCAATATGTTGCTGCTAACAAAACGCTTAGTAGAATGGATCTGTTTGATTGGCCAAATCCGAGTCATGTGTCTATTTACATCTTAGTGTCAGGAGGCCAGACCAGTCTCTTCCACCCACAAAGGCTTATAATAGAAGGATTCTTCAAACATGAAGATGCTGGGGTTCAGATGCTGGATGGTCCAAGGTGGGGAAAGCAACAGAAAAATGTCCATTACTCACCTGCACTGAGTGCAGTATATAATAGAGAAAAAAGAGAATTCTTGGCCAAAAATACCAGAACAAAACATGGAACAGGACATTCCAGAATAAAAGCATACTCCCTGGTTATACCAGGTGTATACATAACCAATACTGCATCTCTCTCTCTCCAAAGGGTATTCCTACACACCATTAGAATATCTTCACACACAAAACACATTCCCTTAAATCTTAAAATTCTTGTGAATTTTCTGTGTGTTGTGGAAAGTTGTGGAACCTTCTATGGAAAGAGGTACACATTTATGTATCAGCAAGTGTTCCATTTTCATTGTAGATAACAGAGAAGGCACAATTTTGCAAATAGGAGACAAAAAAGACACATGATTCTGCCACATCCAAACAGCCGGCAATGACTCTCCTTTTACTTATTTAGTTATTTTTTTAGTGTCTATTTTGTTTTTGAGAGAGAGAGAGAAAAAGAGCATGTGTTTGGGAGGGACAGAGAGGGAGGGAGACAAACAATTCAAAGCAGGCTTCAGGCTCCAAGCTGTCAGCACAGAGCCTGATATGGGTCTCGAACCTATGAATTGCGAGATCATGACCCGAATTGAAGGTGGATCCTCACCTGACTTAGCCACCCTGGGGCCCCTGACTGTCCTTTCAGATGTGTATATCTATGCATTTATTGTGCTTCTAGTCATAATAGAAAGTTTGCATGCATTTGTGTGTAAGTTTATAGTTTATAACATCATACAATATACTGCTTTAATCCTGAATTTCTTAATTAACAAATTAACAGAGAAAACACTCTCAATGTTGAAATTTCTATATGGTTTCTATATGAATAGATTATTTCTCCTTTTCTTTTCATTCTCTGTCATTTTTTTTTTAATTGCCTACTCTTGAAATATTTTAATTTGCCTCCACCTCCTCAGGAAAAGAAAGTCTTTTCAATAATTTTATCTTGTATGATTTTTGCTTACTATTTCTGGACATTTTTATTTCCTTGAGAGGTATTACTCAAAATCAGGTAAGAAGAACAGTTGGCATTTTCCCATAATTGGTGAGTTCCTCAGGCAAGAAGACAAATATAACACATCCCCTGCAGGTTACTGAAACATTTCCCTCCGTGTTTATACCTCCAAGGGATTGAGATGGGCTCTCAACCTTCTTGTTAACCAGCCGCAAGCCCTTCCTACCACCGCTGCAGGGAGTAGCTGGATTTTGACACCTTGAACCCTTTTGAATTTCTAGGAGGCTGGACTTTCTGGAAAAATGTTTTTCCCCCCCGCCCCCGCCCCGCCACTCTTCTCTCACTAGTTATCTGTTGATACAAAACGAGAGTGAGTTGGTTTAGAACAATGTTTTATACTCCAGTAGGGTGAGATTTCCAAGATGGCATGGACAGAGTGGAATGAGAAGGGGTGTCAATATCAAACAGATCTAGGCTTCCATTCCAGTGCTTTTACTCCGAAGTTGTGTTGCAGTCAGTGAGTTACTCAAATTAGCTAAGCCTCCATTTACTCATCTGCAAAATGGAAATAATAATATAGACCTCACTGGCTTGTTGTATGTACATGGCTGACCCCATAAGCAGTAATCAGTTCATCAATGGTAGTCCAAACTATGTTAACATACACTGAATCCATAGAAACTCACCCCTGAATATTTTAAAAATTCTCTTAACTTTTGCTCAGTTTTCAGCTTATCATACTTACTGTGGGTTCTCCTACATAGCTAATAAAAAATTGAAAACAGTAATTATTTTGACTATGTTAAGGATGCATACAATATACTGAACTGAAATGTACTAGAACCAATACTCTCTCACCATGTTTTGTCTACACAATAATCTTTCATAATATTAGCTACTTCTCTCCACAAATAGGAGATTGAGGATTTAAGTTTTTCTTCTTTTCAATGTTTTTAACTTAAGCAGCATACTGTCTCATAACCCCTGCAACTTATTAATAGCTACTGTTTGTATAATTCTTTATGTGTAAAGTCTCATTTAATGTCAGTGCATTATCTCTGCTTTGCGTGTTTCTAACTAGATTTTTTTTCTTTTTTTCGTAAGTTGGTTAGTGAGAAATGGCTTCCTTACATTTCTTTGTTGGTTCCAAATAGATGCCTTTATTTAACGTTTAACATATATGTAAAAGAAAATGGAATTAATTTTTTTCCACCAAAGTTAATACTAAGGACATAAAAACTACTTTCAGAGGAAATGAATGAACATACCTAAACAATTAATTCCTGTGATCACAAGAATATGGTTGCACACTAAAACTTAAAATAAGAACTGGCAGAGCCAAAATTCAAACCCAGGATAGTGTGATTTGAAAATCTATCCTTTCTCTAATACTTCATGTCAGTTATTACTAGATACTATAGTGAAACCAAATGCCCTTCATAAACTAAATTAGGGCAAAACATCATTATATAATTTTCACACCATTTTCACACAAAAAAATAACTACCTTAGAATTTGATGATGTGTGGGGCACCTGGGTGGCTCAGCTGGTTAAGCATCCGACCTCGGCTCAGGTCATGATCTCACAGTTTGTGGGTTTGAGCCCTGCATCAGGCTCTGTGCTGACAGCTCAGAGCCTGGAGCCTGCTTCAAATTCTGTGTCCCCTCTCTCTCTCTCTGCCTCTCCCTCCCGTTCTCTCTCCCTATGCCTCTCTTTCTCTCAAAAATAAATAAACATTAAAATTTTTTTTCAAAAAGCATCCAGCTCTTGATTTAGGCTGGGGTCATGATCTTGCAGTTCATGAGATCAAGCCCCATGTCAGGCTCTGTGCTGATAGCATGGAACCTGCATGGATCCTCTCTCTCTCTCTCCCCCTCTCTCTCTTTCTCTGTGCCCCTCCCCTGCTCTCTTTCTCTCTCTCAAAATAAACAAATAAACTTAAAAACTTTGATAATGTGTATCAAAAATCTTTCAAACATACGTGTCCTTTGACAGTTATCCTGNTAATACCTCAGACAGTAATTTAAGCCCTGGATCTCATCACTTTTCCACTTTCCATCACAGCGCTTCAACATGCTTGCCCTACCTACTTGGCTATTTATGCTCACATATTTAGTGTCATTTTCTTGACTTTTTGACCTCAATAATAAGTGCACACTGGAGCAACTCTGAGAAGAAGAACTGTGTATCAGAAGTGATAGAAAAGTGATGGGAAAATTCATATGACTAAAATGTAAATCTGATGGTACTCTAATGCCTGAAACTTTTTGGTGACTCCCAATCAACTATGGATCAAGATCCTTGCTTATCTAGACCTGCCTTTCTTTCTAACTCTGTGGAATACCACCTCTCCTGTTTTCTGAGCTCCAGGTCTATTGAACTATCAATTCTTTTTCATTAATTTTTAATTATTTGTTTTGAGAGAATAAGCATGAGCAGTGGAGGTGCAAAGAGAGAGAGAAGGAGGGAGACAGAGAATCCCAAGCAGGTTCCACACTCTGCAGGGCTGGGTCTCAGGAGCGATGAGATCATGCATGACCTGGGTTGAATTCACTTAACCAACTGAACCACCCAGGCATCTCCAGCACCATCAACTTTTAAGATGCTCCCTCTACTTCAGGATAATTGCAAGTGCTGTCTTCTACCCCAGAAAAGCTACAACACCTGCACTACCTTGACAATGCTTACTTATTGTTCAGTTTTCAATGTAGGAGCTAATTCTTGTAGAAGCCTCGCTAATGTGACTTGTAGATGAAGAGCTTGACACTTCATCTTTGTTTACCATCTTTGTTTACCCAGGTAAACAAATACTCTGGGTATTTTAGTACAATATTGTCTCAAATATTGCATATGATATCTTGTCTTTATGACTGTGTCTCAGATTAGAGATTTAGCAACTTCACTTTGAATTTTTAGCCATTATCATAATTTATAGTCATGTATTTACACAATTATCTCTTTCTTCCTACTACTTTGTAAGATCCATAAGGAAAAGATGATGTCTACTTTGATGACAATACTATCCTACATACTGGCACAATAAAGGTAGGGTACAGAAGTTCAGGGAATATTATAAAAAAAATGAAAAAATTAATAAAATACAAATACATATGTAAAGGTGAAATTATAAGCTAATAGTGAAATATTTTTAATGGGATGAAAGAGTACATTTGAATACCTTTAGTCATTATTAATAATTTAGTTATTTCAGTTATTATTATTATTATATTAAGCTTTTGTTAAGTGTTCTATTTCAGATACCAATGAATTTGAATTGCAATAAGTCCTTTGCAAATATCCTTTCCTTTAATCATCATCACAACTCTCTATGATGTAGTACATTATTAACACTGCCTTATAACATTAGAACACCAAGAATTAGAGAAGAAAAGTCATTTTAAACAGTCACAAAGCTAGTATGTTGCAATCTGTCTTGGAACCTCTGAGTCTAACTCCAAATCTGGTGTATTTAATAAATGTGCTATATATGTGTCATACTCAGACATATTTTTGTAAATAGTGGTACTTAACTAGGTGTTCCTATGTAGGGCAGCAGAAACTTCATTCTTTAATAGATATGTAAACACTATCCAACAAAAGCAGGGAGTGTGTGTGTGTGTGCACGCATGCACATATATATATATATATGCACATATGGTTGCAGAGAATTAAGTTNCCCATGTCAGGCTCTGTGCTGATAGCATGGAACCTGCATGGATCCTCTCTCTCTCTCTCCCCCTCTCTCTCTTTCTCTGTGCCCCTCCCCTGCTCTCTTTCTCTCTCTCAAAATAAACAAATAAACTTAAAAACTTTGATAATGTGTATCAAAAATCTTTCAAACATACGTGTCCTTTGACAGTTATCCTGGGGAAAACATTAATTAAATATGACAATATTTATAATATTTATATATTATATATGTATTTATATATTATATATAATATATTTATAATATGCAATCTAAGAATTTTTTGNGTGTGTGTGTGTGCACGCATGCACATATATATATATATATATGCACATATGGTTGCAGAGAATTAAGTTTTGTTTATTGACTTAAGAATTTTACAGAAGTTGGGGTGCCTGGGTGGCTCAGTATGTTAAGCTCAGGTTGTGATCTCACGGTCCATGAGTTTGAGCTATGCGTTGGGCTCTGTGCTGACAACTCAGAGCCTGGAGCTACTTCAGATTCTGTCTCTCACTCTCTCTCTGCCCCTTCCCTGCTCACACTCTGTCTCTCTCTCAAAATAAATAAACATTTAAAAAATTAAATAAAAATATAATTTTATGGAAGCTATCCAAAGCACTTGTTAAGAATAATTGTTGTCAGGGGCTCCTGGCTGGCTCAGTCAGTGAGCATCCAGCTTTGGCTCAGGTCATGATCTTGTACTGTGTGAGTTTGAGCCCCATGACCAGCCCTGTGTTGACAGCTCAGAGCCTGGAGCCTGCTTCAGATTCTGTGTCTCCCTCTCTCTCCGCCCCTCCCCCCTGTTGTGCTCTCTCTCTCTCTCTCTCTTTCTAAAATAAAATAAAATAAATTTAAAAAATTAAAAAGAAAAGAATAATTGTAGTCATAATCTACAAAAACATTATACGCATACATACATGCATACACATATGTGGATACATATACATACACACACTGGAATATCTGCCCCAGGAAAGGATAACTGTAAACTTATTATGTACCAATATAGTTATGACTCTTAATAACACATTAGGAAAAGCTATTTGCAACTAAATAGACTTTGGCTTTCACATACTTCCTTTTTCTCTTAATTTAAGCAGTCTATGATTTCCAATACAAATTTCCTAACACAAGTTAACTTGTTACCAACAACTCAATATTATGTTAATTGTTTTTTTCCTGCCATGTATCTTGTGGGAAAAAGATTATCTAGATTATTTATACATTGGCTATTAAAAGAAAGAGTTATATTCATTTACCTAGTGAGGAAAATCAGAGCTCCCTAAATATGATTTAAAGTTTGTTAAATGTCAATTCAAGCCACATGAAGCAACATGCATTTCCTAAGATGAAAGGTTAGTAGTAGATGTGCACTCCCTAAGACATGAGACGTAGTTAAGGTTATGATCTGTAAATAAGGCAGTCCATGATACAGAAGCTCACAAGGCCCCTGGTGGGCTGCACTGTATCTTGGAATTGATGTGGAATATTATTTGCCTAAGTGTACATATGGCATTTATTTAAAGTAATAATAAGTAATAGATTCAGAGTTCATTGGGAAAATTGCCAATTTTTTTCTATGAGTATTTAGTGCATCCTGATACTAAAAGGATTTAAACGTGTTATTTTCTTGGTCTCTTGCCAAATGAGAGTAATTTTAGCTTAGTTTGAATAAATCTTACCACATAGTTATTTAATTATGAAGGAGATGCTAAAAAAATATGAAAGATCACAAACTTCTTGCTGAGTTAAGGGAACTAAGCTAGTTAAAATCATATCTCTAATAAAAAGAGAACAAATGCCCTGAAGGGTTTCACAGAGAACAGCAATTCATACAGAGTTTTCTTTCTGTATTTGGTTTTCATTCTAGGTGACAGTGTGTTCTGGATGTTGTATAAGACATAGAATTAAGAATGTCTAATAAATATGAATTTTGCTGTACTGAGGCTCATAATAATATGATTATCATTTATGTGAGCATCTATACAAGAATAAATTCTTATAACCAGGACAGAAGCTTGATTCTCAAAAAGGCCAACTACAGAAAGGCATTAATTCACCCTCTGCTCCCCTTTGCCATCTCTGAAGAGATAGAGAAAACCTTTGGTTTGGAAATAGATCTGAGAAAAAAGAAGCATAGTTTGAGTATCTTTTGAACTTTCCTCAAAAATGATTAAAGATAACGAGAGAAATCCTACAATTTTGGTAAAAAAAGAATTTAAACATCTTACCCTAGGAGGCAATAGTTTGGTTGAAAATAGTTGCCTGGTGCCATTTATGTAGCAGGGCATCATCTCCAGAGCAAGCTGGGACCTGCCCCTTCTAGGAGAAAAGAATCTTAAAGCTGCCATCAGCTGTGAATTAGGTTATGGAGGCATTAATCTTATTAAATACTAAGAGAAAATTCTAGTTAATGCTAGAATTTCAACACACTAGCATTCTCCAGGTTTTCTGGGAAAGTCTGTTAGATTCAGTATAGCTCAGAAACTACCATCAAGTTAGGAAGCAATAAAGTGGTTAAGAATTCAGCTTACACTACATAATGCCAGCATGGTAAAGCGTGCCGGAAGTGACATCAATTGCCCACGTCTGTAAACATTGGCGATTTTAGGCCCCTGCAGGTAAATAATTACTACACAACTAGCCAAATTACTTTCTTAGATACTTAAGCAGAAACACCCCTTAGCTGAGAAGTTAATGAATCAGTTCTGATATTGGTAATGATCCACGAATGATGTATTTTAGGCAAAATCTTAATTTTAAAAGATGAGAGATAAATTTCTGCTCTGGAAGTTCATTAGGATTGCACCAGCTTGAGAATTAGAAACCATGGCATGGCTTATATCTTGTTTGTTTATAGAACATTGCATATATTTATGTATTTCACTTATTGTCTGCCTTTTAAGATACATGTGAAATATAAGAGGAAAATGTATGTATTCATTAAATTATTAGTTATGTTACTAATTATATTAAACTACCAATTGAAAGTCAGAGTGATGAGTAGATTCAGTGGGAGTTCATAGGAAAGAAATGTAATTCAAGGTAATGATGTCAAGAAATTTACCAAGAGAATGTACATTTATTTATTAATTTACCTAATTTATTTATTTTGAGAGAGAGTGAATGAGCTGGGGAAGGGCAGAGAGAGAGGGGAACAGAGGATACAAAGAAGCCTCTGTACTGAGAGCAGAGAGCCCAATGGTGAGGCTTGAACTTATGAACCGTGAGATCATGAACCGAGCCAAATTGGACATTTAACTGGGTGACCCACCCAGGCACCCCCAAAAGAATGCACATTTAATCATGGATTGAAATCCAAAAACTCAAAACCAAAACACCTTTTAACAAAGTCATGGAAAGGCAAATCTAATGAAATGCATGCAGGAGAATATGGCTGAACCCAAACCCAATATTATTCATGTTATGGACTGAATGTTTGTGGTGCCTCCTCAAAATCCATATGTTGAAACCTTTCCCCTCAATGTGATAGTATGGAAGTTAATAAGGATTAGCGGAGGTCATGAGGGTGGAATGGGATTAGTACCTCTATAAGAATCCCAAGAAAGAGCCTGCTGCTCTCTGCTCTCTGCCATTTGCAGATGCAAGGAGAAAATGGCCACCTGAAATGTGAAAGAAGGCTCTCGCCAGAACCCAACTGTGGTGGTACCCTGGTCTTGGACTTCTACCCTCCAGAACTGTGAGAATTATATTTCTGTTTTTTAAAACCACCCAGTCTGTGGTATCCTTTCATAGCCTAAATGGACCAAGATAATTCAGGAGTTCTTGATACCTATGAACAGTATCTTGTTTAGAGTAACTTTTTGCATGTTATCTAGCTTCTCTTTGTAGATTTTAGCATTTTTTGTTTAATGATTATATTGGCAGAAAAGGCAGATTACAAATTTTTTAAAACAGAAAACATGTATTGTATAACTAAGATATACACACTTGTGCATGAACTCCTATTTCCTCCACTGAATCAAAAGCAAATCTTCATTAGTGATGCCTAATGTGGGTGCACAGCATAAGTGATATATCTGTTTATTCTTTTCTTTGAGATTGGTAATTTTGACTTTATATATTTATCATAGAGTGACTGTGCCTTTATATGTTATGTGGTGGGCTTTTTTTTCTTTTGTCTTTCAGCTAAAATGAAATATCTGTAACTATTTTCAGCATTACTTCTCTTATCTGTCACATTGCAAAATGTTTAGATTTATGTGGGCAGTTTTCTGCCCTTATGTTCTGAATATATATTTTTTAAACTTACAAATGAGTATCTACTGGAGCTTATAAAAGTAACTAACACGGTGTTATTATACGGTAAAAATTCAGAATGTATTTCACTGACTGCTTCCAATAGTGTAATAAACTATACTTAGGGCAAAAGTTCTTCTTTAAAGGAAGAATCCTGTAGTCAGATTAAAGTGTCTTAAAGTGTGTGTGTGTGTGTGTGTGTGTGTGTGTGTGTTTGAGTGTGTGGATGCATATATTTTTTATCGAAATCAATAAGGATAATATATTCTTTGGACATTTATTTAATTCATTTCAGCTATGAAAGTACTTGATAGATATTAGCTAGTACAGTAGTCACCCCTTATCTGTGGGAGATACGTTCCAACACCCCCAGTGATGACCCTGGGTAATACTGAACCCTACATACACTCCATTGTTTCCTGTACATATGATATGTTATGATAAAGTTTAATTTATACATTAGGCACAGTCAGAGATTAACAACAATAACTAATTATAAAATAGAACCACCATAACAATCTAATCAAAGTTATGTGAATGCGGTCTCTTTCTTTAAAAATATCTTCCTACACTATACTCTCCGTTCTTGTGATGGTGGGGATGAGAAGATGCCTGTGTGATGAGAGGAAGGGAGTACATGACGTAGGCATTGTGACGTAACGTTACGCTGCGATGGACCTTCAGACAATTCATCAGAAGCATTATCATGTGCTTCTAGACCCTGGTCGATGGCAAGCAAAATCATACCTAAGGGAGGGGCAAACTCCTGTATTGGCTTCAGTGCATATTAGGCACTTAGGAGGGTTAGAAATAAAAAAGGTGAGTGAACAAGAGTTGCTGTTCTGAAGGAGCTACATGCAATTATTTGGCAATTGACCTGATTCCAAGTTGAAAAGTTCTTGCCTATCTCAGGATCCTATTCCCGCTTAGCTGAAATAAATTCAGAGCACATTTTTCATAATTGCAGCCTAAGTGACAGCTTCCGACCCTCCTGAAAACAAAGCCAAACTCTTTATACTGGCAAGCAAAAGAGTGATGATGTGGCAGGGAGGGGAATAGCAGAGGGCCTGAGAAAGATTTATATTGCTTTTTACTAAATTTGGATAAAAGTTCAATAGGAATTAAACTCTTTTCCTCCAAGCACACTGTGGGGAATTATGAAAGACAAGGCTAAGCTATGCTGAACTTGGCAGCTTATTTATTGTTTTATAGATTTCTATTCAGAGAAGGACACAACCAGTAATGTACTTGCCACCATTTCTCGTCTATTTTGTCTTATTTCTGAGTGTGCAGATCCCACTGCATGTATCCTATCGAATTTAAGTTTTATGGTCCTTCAGATTTAGTGAGAATTTGAAAAACAAATTAAGTTGTACTTTTCAGTTCCAACCAAGAAAGAGGGAACATAGCATAAGTTTGATACAAATGACCTACCCTATTCAAAAAATTATCTTCTACTATAGAGGTCAATAGTTTTCAACCAAGGGTGATTTTATCTCCCAGGGGCCACCTGACATTGTCTGGAGACATTTTTGGTTGCAACAACTGAGGGATGTTGCTGGCATCTAGTGGGTAGAGGCCTGGGCTGTTATTAAACACCCTCCAGCACACAGGCTAGTTGTTTCTCAACAAAGCATTATACACCCCACTGTCAATAGTGCCAATGAAGAAACTGACACAGATGAGGCCTCCGGCCTCTGATAGGCAAACAAGTGCTTCACCTATTCTGTTGATTCAGTTTGAAAATGGACAGCTTCCTCCCACATTTCTTTTACTTTTTATTAATTTTTCCTCTTTAGTTGTGGGCTGTTGATCATAGACTAATTGACAATCTAGAATAAATGTAGAGTAAGAGGAGGCACTAACTTACGGTGAAAAAAGGTACAGTAGTAACAGCAATACTTCTAAAATCAGACAGAGCTGAATTTGAGATCCAGATCTGCTATTTACTGATGTTGTGACCATGATTATAGTACATTCCTATATCTGAGTTCTCTTATCTTTTAAGATGTCTGCTATAAAATGCATCCCATTGGGTTTTGTAAAAAATAATTGAAACAGGACTATGATGGAATAACTTGTAGCAGACCACCCTCACCAAGAACAGATAGAAAAACTGAATAAAAATGTACTTCTGAACATATTGGAAAGCTGCCAAATGAGTCTGAGGTTGAAGGGCTAAGATCTCTGAGAGAAAGAAGTTTATTAAAAGAGAGCCCTGAATTCTCTATGCTGATTTTCTCTCCCGGATAGTCAGTGAATTAATTGCAGAATGCCACAAGATTCAGAATTCAGGCAGAAAATTAGCAGAACTTTTGATAATCTCACAAGACTACAAAGGTAGAAATTGGAATTTGGGGCTTTCAAGGCAGGTAGGACTTGAAGGAAGTGAGACAGAAAAGCAAGGGCAGGCACTTTAAGCTTGCCCATGGAGGCATTTGCCTTTCGTAAGACGCGGTGTGAGGGCTTTAGAGATCCTGTAGAAAGAAGCTGAAAGCCTAAAGAGAAGTTTTAATAGTCTTGTGCTCCTACAGAGAGAAAGAGTGGAGCTCAGGACCTGAGCAGGAGGAGGGATATAGTAGGTTAAATACTTCTTAAAGACTGTACCTTAGAAACAAGGTGAGCAACAGTTGAACTGAACCTCACAAGGTCAGTGGCTGTATCTCAAAGCAGAATTTTGGAGTCTGTGCTAGGTGTGGAGGGCATGCATGTAGGGCAGCAGTAGCAACTCAGAAGAGCCCTTCAAAGACCTAGTGAATGAGGGGGTATCTGCACATGATTAAAGACAACTGCACAGCCTAGCACTGATGTCGGAGCCCAATGTGGTGAGAATGAAGGGTACCTATAATAGTAAGAGAGTCAACTGTAGTCCAGTATGAGGTACTTGAGCCAAAGCAAGGTGAGAAGCGTACTGTCGGAGGCCGGCTCCGGCCGGGTCCAGGGGTCCCTGAAGGATGGACGGTGTCGGCAAGGGAGAGAGAGTGAGAGAGCCCTGAGATTCTTTCTGATCACCAGGCAGGCATCTCCGCCCTGACTGGGGCTCCACTTTATTTTATAATTAAGTGTTTGGGGGATGGCACAGAAGTGGCATTTACCTTAGACGATGATTTCTGATGACAAACTTCTTTGATATGTAAGAATTTCCCGGAACATAGATTTGTAGGAGACTTCTGCATTACCTTTATCAATAGTGATTGAGGTAGATGATTTAGATGCTTATCCTATGGGGAAAGAAGCTATCTTTAGCATACCAGACAATGATGTTAGCATAAAAAGGGTGAAGTTACTTCTTTCTGAGCAGGGGTCAATAGCTTGTTTAAGGAGTATTAAGAAAAAGAGGCCTTTCAGGAAACACCTTTGCTCCCATAATCACAAAAGAAAAAGTTCCTCAATAGGTTCCTTCACAGGGAGCAATCAGCATATTCAAGTCCAGAATAAGTCACTCACAAATGCCTTAGGGGGCCAGTACTCTAAGCAGAAACAATTGGGTGGGGGTGGATATCTGTCCTTAACTCTAAATTAGGCTCTATGTCTCTGGGCCAGGCTCAATTGTAACTCTTGTGTTCTTAACCCCCTTTATTATCTAAGTCTTGGATCTGCAAGGCCCATAGGAAGAGTCTTTTGACAATCATCCACAATGCTTTCATCTGAGGTCTCTTGAAAAGGCAGGAATATGCTTTTCCTTATGAGCAATCTGTGTGGGGAATATCGGTCTGATCTGGAATATTGTGAGGCCTGGTCAATACCAGCCACCTCATTTCCAACATGAGCCAGTAGTAGCAGAAGGAGGTACCAGTTTTCGTTTCTCATGGCAAAAGCTGTGCAAATGCTGCCATTTCCTCACTGTGACTGTTGTCCAGCGAGGCCCGTGTGGTTCCCAGCAGCATACCATACAGATCAGGGCATCAGCGTCTAAGGAGTATGAGGAAGCTTCTTCACTGGGAGGTAGTGGTGGACACAGACATTTGTTAAATACACGGTGGGGGGCTGATCAATTAGTAAACTGAGGGTGATTTCAGCCAGGTTTCTCACTGTCAGGGAAAGGAATTATAAAAATGGGATGTGTGCAGCACCTGGGTGGCTTGGTCGGTTGAATGACTGGCTCTTGATTTTGGCTCAGGTCATGATCAATTGGTTCATGGGATCGCGATGATAGAGAGGATCCTGTTTGAGACTCTGTCCCTCCTTCTCTCTCTGCCCCTCCCCCCTCTCAAAATAAATAAAGAAACTTGAAAAAAATGGGAAAATCCGAAAGACTCCTGTGGTGTTAAATTATAATTGGAAGTATTAAATTGTAATTGGTGTAAACTCATAGTTCATATAAGTGTGTGTGTGTGTGTGTGTGTGTGTGTGTGAGGGTGTGTGATTCTGAGTAATATGCATATGTGTATATGTGTGTATATATGTATATATTTATAAGGGTATGAGAAAAATATCCATTATATCTATATACATTTTATACATTTTATATTCATACAGATGTATATATAAAAAGTACATGTTTTAGATACATATATTTATATGTGTATAAATGTGTGAGAATATATGTATACATATACATATATGTATATATATAGGCATATCTATATCTATATTCTCTACCTCTGTTGAAATAAACCAAACAAAATACCCAGTCAAAAGAGCCACCAGAGGGAAGGGAAGCAACAGTGTACCACAGTGAAGCAACAATAAATCTGATAGTTAGATTCTCCCCCACAGAAACAATACAACACAAAGGACAACTAAATGATATATTTAAATTTTTTTTAAATTTTTTTTTTTTAATTTATTTCTAGGAGAGAGAGAGAGACAGCGTGAGCAGGGGAGGGTCAGAGAGAGAGGGAGTGACAGACTCTGAAACAGGCTCCAGGCTCTGAGCTGGCAGTCAGCACAGAGCCCGACGCGGGGCTCGAACCCACGAACCGCGAGGTCATGACCTAAGCAAAAGTCGGACGCTTAACCGACTAAGCCACCCAGGCACCCCTATATTTAAATTTTTAAAAATTTAGAATCACAAAGAATGTAAACAACACTACCCTTCTCTTTTTTATTTTTTATAAATTTTTGGAATGTTTTATTTATTTCTGAGAGAGAGAGAGAGAGAGAGAGACAGCGTGAGCAGGGGAGGGTCATAGAGAGAGGGAGATACAGGATCTGAAACAGGCTCCAGGCTCTGAGCTAGCTGTCAGCATAGAGCCCAACGCGGGGCTCGAACCTATGAACTGAGATCATGACCTGAGCTGAAGTTGGATGCTCAACCGACTGAGCCAGCCAGGTGCCCCTACACTACCCTTCTCAAAAGAAAACATGGCCCAGAGTTTTCTCTTGATCTGGCAACAAATATCCCTCACTCATTAAAGTTCATTTTAAGTCAATATTATACTTGACACTTAGTACTTCATGCTACATGGAATCAGAAAAAATATAATTTAAATGATACTATTTGCAGTGGCATTAAAATTCAAAGACCTAGAATTAGTAAACTGTACATTGTATCTTAATATATACAAAAGTGCTACATAGAAATCTACATTAGTTACTGAAAGGGGGAAACAGTTGTAAACAAATTATGGTATAAATCATGTCCACTGACTGGAAGATGCAATATTGTAAAGATGGTAATGAAGAGCCTAAATAATGCCATTTTAAAATTAAGACCCCCATTAAAAGCAACCTCGGGCTGCACATAGCAGCAGTCTCAGAAAAAAAAAACCTGCAGATTGTTCAAGGCCGAAACCCTTCCCCAATTAGCCAATGAGAGGAGGTTAAAAACATTCCTGCGGGCTGAGACAAGGGCTGCTCCCCCGCCCTCCCCCCCGCCCCCCGTGCCTAACTCACCTCATAATTGGTCATTTTCTAAGGAGTCTCAAAAGGCTATAATTGGGCTCCGCCAAAAGTAATGGATACCTCACAGGTACTGAATGGTCAAAACTGTTGCCAAGGGTGTTATACAAATGTGATTGGAGTACTACATGTGTACTGTAACACCCCCATCCCTTACCCCTTAAAAACCCTGTTCACTATTGTTCGGGACTCCCTGCTGCTGCTGCTGCTGTGTCGGTAGGTGGGTGAGACCCTGCTCAAGCTTGTAATAGACCCTTTTGTTCTTGCATCGGTATTGGCTTCTGAGGTCACTGGGGACTCGTGATTCGGGCACAACAGTAATACCCCAGTTTCTTTGTAGATTCACTCAAAACCCCTCAAAGTCCTAGCACTGGTCCTCACTGCTGACAAGCTGATTCTAAAATTTTAACATAAAGGGCCAAGAACTGAAAATATCATCTTGATAATGAACAAAACTAAAAGGTTTTCATGAGCAGGTATTGACACTTACTTATAAAACAATCATAAAGACAGTGATTTTGGCACACAAATAAACAAATCAGTAGAAGAATGTCCAGAAACAACACACATAAGCAATCACTTGATTTGTGACTAATATAAAACTAGGATATAGAAAGAATGACCTTTTAAATACTTCCCTATAAATATCAACCTATATTTTACCAAATTTGTATAAAAATAAACCATGGATTTTGTTAAAGCTTTATGCCATATACAGAAAACGATTCCTATTGTACATGTAAACATAAAGGGTAAAAGAAAAAAGGTTTTATTAGATAATAGAATACCTCCATGATCTTAAACTAGGTAAAGATGTCTTTATCAGGACATAGTGCAGAACCATGATACCAAAATATGAAAAATTTAACTATTTTTAACTAAGATTTATTTATTAAAATATAACATTTAAAGAGTAGAAAGCCATAGAGTATATTATATACTTATGCATATAAAAATTATTAATAACTTGAACATGCACACTTCAAAAAAAGGATGAAAGTTCTCAACCCTTGATATAAAAAGATAAATAGTATCAAGGTGAGGTTCCACCAGTGGTGAAAGTGTAAACTGGTACAACCACTTCAGAAATCTATTAACAGTATCTACTAAAGTTGACTATCTATGAATATTCATAGCAACATTATTACTTTAAGCCAAAATTTTAGAAACATTTAAATATCTATCTCTAGGAGGCTGATTAAGTAATTATGTAATATTTATCCAGTGAAATACTAAAAGAACTATGAATTTAAAATTATGCCCAAACAGAAAAATGTGGGTGAATTTATTAAGCTCAATGTTGAATGAAAAATAAGTTCAGTCACACAATCCTATATAACATAAATTCTATCTATGGTTCCTGGGAGCCACACCGGCCTCTCTGGATGGCAGTCACAGCGAGGAAATGGCAGTGTTTGCACAGCTCCTGCCATGAGAAACGAAAACTGGTACCTCCTTTTGCTACTACTGGCTCATGTTGGAAATGAGCCTGCGGGTATTGACCAGGCCTCACAATATTCCAGATCAGACCGATATTCCCCACACAGATTGCTCATAGGAAAAGCATATTCTTGCCTTTTCAAAAGAGATTTTAGATGAAAGCACTGTGGATGATTGTCAAAAGGCTCTTCCTATGGGCCTTGTAGACCCAAGACTTAGATAATAAAGGGGGTTAAGAACATAAGAGTTACAATTGAGCCTGGCCCGGAGACAAAGAGCCCAATTTAGAGTTAAGGAACAGATAAGGGAAGAACTTACAGCCCACTTTCCACAAACACCCTCCCTTACACTGGCGGCTGGGATAAGGATAGACAAGAGTAGCTAAAACATAACCCAAAAACAAAGGCCAATACATTTAGGGCCTCCATGGTGTTTACACATTCAGCATCAAGTCAAAAAGTTTTCCACAAACAACTTATTTACCAGCTCAAAAACATTCGTCCTTTTGTGAGCCAGACAAAATAACTCCTAGCCTATCTATATACAACTTAACCTATGTCCTAATCCTAGCATTATTAACTTAGAACAAATATGTATGTCATGCTGTTTTTCACTATGAACATCCTGTTATTTCCTTAGCTGTAAGATTTACTCAACCTCACTATGATTGGGGTAATTCTGCAAGAATACTTCCGAAAAACCTGTTCTTGTACACTTTTCAATGCATCTTATCACAAAGAGTTTTCCATTGTAAAAATTCCTTTTTCGGATCTCATGTTGTCATTGGACGTTTAACTAAAGACACCAAAACCGACAGGACAGAGATGCCTGCCTGGTGATCAGAAAGAATCTCGGGGCTCTCTCACTCTCTCTCGCCAACACCGTCCATCCTCAAGGACCCCTGACCGGCTGGAGCGCCTCTCCAGCATATGGTGATAGAAATCAGGGGGATAGTTGCTACAGCAGAGGGTTAATGATTGGAAGAGAGTATCACGTTGCTTTAGGGATACTACTTAGGCTCTACTTAATATTTACTGATGGTTGTTACAGAACATGTTTATTTTGTGAGAAATCATAAGCTCTTTACTTTTGACATGCATTTTTCTGTATAGATGCCATACTTCAATAACATTTATTTAAAATTAAGTGGAATTGAGAGGGGGCAAGATGGCGGAGAAGTAAGGAGCTCCGTACTT
>NW_027529670.1:0-460 GCF_008692635.1 Crocuta crocuta
TAACTGATGATGTATAGCAGCCCCTTCCCTAAGGCCTACATTGCAAGAAAAGGCCTCCTTTTCTTACCCTGACAGCTGTGATGAGGATGGATAAAGAGTATCTACAAACATATGACTTAATCTTAGCATTATTAAAATGTGTATGTTATCCTGTTTTTCACTGAGAACACCCTGTTATTTTCTTAGTTACTCAACCTCACTATAACTGGGGCAGTTCTGCAAGAAGATTTCTGTAAAACCTATTTCTGTACATTTTCCAAAAACATCTTGTCACAGAGAACTATCCATTGTAAAAATTCCATTTCCTGATGCCATGTTAACGTTTAACCTATAAATAAAGACACCAAAACCGACAGNCGACAGGGCAGAGATGCCTACCTGGTGATCAGGAAGATTCTCGGGCCTCTCTCATCCTTCCCTCGCTGACACCATCTATCCTTCAGGGACCCCTGGGCCCGGC
>NW_027529671.1:0-172 GCF_008692635.1 Crocuta crocuta
CCCTTCTTCTCCCACACGGTCCTCCGTTAAGTTCCTCCTAATCCTACTATATGTGGAAACATAGGGTATTTGTCCTTCTCTGCCTGACTTATTTTGCTCAGCATAACACCCTTAAGGTCCATCCATGTTGCTACACATGGCCAGATTTCATTCTTTCTCATTGCCATGTAGT
>NW_027529671.1:303-518 GCF_008692635.1 Crocuta crocuta
TATATCCCTTGGGTAAATTCCTAGCAGTGCTATTGCTGGGTCATAGGAGAGTTCTATTGTTAATATTTTGAGGAACCTCCACACTGTTCTCCAGAGGGGCTGCACCAGTTTACATTCCCACCAACAGTGTAGGAGGGTGCCCATTTCTCCACTCCTCGCCAGCTACTAGCGTCCTCTGATTTGCTCATTTTAGCCACTCTGGCTGTTGTGAGGTG
>NW_027529672.1:0-28136 GCF_008692635.1 Crocuta crocuta
AAAAATAACTTTAAAAAAAGTCCAATGTAAATGCAATCGCTATGCAAATTGTCCTTTTCTGACATATCTTAATATTGTAATTATAAGAAAATCAAGGATTTTTAGTCATTTTTTCCCTCAGATCAGAGTTCTTTGGGTGATTTTTTTCCTCTCTATGAAACATCAAATATTCACAGGTGAATCTATATGCCACTAGAGTAAGTGAACAAACCACAGTGCCTGGTGGCTATTCTACTTCTTCTTCTTCATGTTTATTTATTTCAACAGAAAGAGAGGGTTCATGTGTGAGAAAGAGAGGAGAGAGAGAGAGAGAGAGAGAGAGAGAGAGAGAGAGAGAGACCCAAGCAGGCTCCACGCTGTCATTGCAGAGCCTGATGCAGGGCTCAAACTCACGAACCATGAGATATTGACCTGAGCCAAAATTAGGAGTCAGACACTTAACCCACTGAGCCACCCAGGCGCCCCTTCTACTTCTTTTTATGTCAGTTTGTTCAATTCTTATTTTTAACTGTCCTGTCATATATTATTTTGAGGTCACATCAGATCCTTTTGAAAATGAACAGCTAAATACATATTAAATAATCTAAAGGACTTACTCTTTGCCAAAATAATTATTTGCCAAAATAATTCCACTCCCTGAGGAGATACTGGAACAATTTACAAAAACAGACATTTAATTCCTTCTATGCTATGAAAAAAAAAAATTCTAAAAGACTTAAATATCCATGAATCAATGACTGACTACATACCACAGAATATCCATAAAATCAGAGATACAGATTTATTGCTTAGTAAGAGGCCTATGATATCCTTTTAAATGAAAAAAAAATTTATGTCTTTATTTTGAGAGAGAGAGAGAGAGAAAAAATGGGGGAGGGGCACAGAGAGAAGGAGACAGAATCTGAAGCAGGCTCCAGGCTCTGAAAGCTCAGAACCTGATGCGGGGCTCGAACGCACAGACTGTGAGATCATGACCTGAGCCAAAGTCGGATGCTAAACTGACTAAGCCACCCAGGAGCTCCATTCAGATAACTTTAAACAACAGCTGTATGTTAGGCACTTTGATACAGAATTCCTACTTAGTTACTCTAAATTACTAGAATAAAAATAAATCAAAGCTAGTACATCTGAATTTCAAATCCAAAGAACTAAAGAATAACTTTAACATTTATTGTGATAAAACAAAAGTCGGTAGTGTCAAACCAGGCCGCATGACTCCGAGTGTTAACCTTTAATAGAACTTTCAAGAAACAAGTAATCCTCAAGGCACAGGTGAAGCAGCAGGAGGTCTAGGATTCCGACACAGCACCCCATGTCCTCTCTTTCCCCTTCAGGACAGGCCCAGTCCAACCTGACATGCGAAGGCTCTAAAACGGTGTGTGGCGAACCACTTCATAGCAGGTCATGAAACATCCCCATTTTATGCTCAGATAATTAAATGGTTTATGTGGCATGTTCCAAGAAGCCATGCCTTAGAAATCCAGAGAGTCCTGGTTTGTTAACTAAAATCAGTCCTAGGCCATCAGGATCCACTCCACAAATAAGGATTCTCCCACATTAGCGTGTAGAAAGGGAGACTGAATGGGACCACCTTTCTTCTCCGGGGCGTCCCCCAAACCTCCTCACATGAAGCAGTAGGTGGAAAGCAAGTTACAACACAGGGTCTAGAGCATTACCCTGTGAGTGGTGGCTGGGACAGTTTATGTATAGTTTCCAAATGCACAGAAAACTCTAGAAGGATACACACGAAACTGTTAATAGTCACCTCTGGGCAATGGGATGACAGCTGGGAAAACACGTTGACTTTTTACTCAATACCCTTCTGCACTGATTCTAATTCATGGCNTACACAACTCTCTTCCAATTTCCTCTTTATCTCTATCCTTGAGAAAAACCTTCTGAAGTGCTCAAAACAGTGCCTCATCTACCAAGAAGGTGCTGAATGAATGAGCAAATTTGTGAAAAATTGTGAAGGTCTGTAGTAAGATATTTTGTAGAAGGGAAAGTCTACAAAATGCTATTTTACCAAAGCAAATAAAGGTAACAGTCCAATCAATAGTAAAAGTTCTAAGAAAAGATTTAAGTCAATACACATCCTTATAAAAAGCCATCACGCTGAAATGTTTAGGAGTCCCCGGACAGAACCCATTTCTACCCACCTGCTGCTGAAATCGAACCATATCCATCAGTTGCTGAGCTCCAGGTGACAACTTTGACCCCATGGACTCCATGATCGTCTGGACCCTCTGCAGGTCTATCCTTGATCCCAGAGCAGGAGAGCTCGTGGAAGAACTGGCTGAAACCTGCCTCATGTGTACCACAACTCTACTGAGGAACACACATGGCTTTTCACCAAAGGAGAGCAACTGTTACAAAACAAGGAAGTTCCAGAAATAAGGACATTAAACAATAATCACTATTTAAGGTCACTTTTTAATATAAACTAGCAATAGTAATGTATTTAAGAAAACAAAACTTTAAATACATTTTCATTTTTTTAAGTTTTCCTGAAAACTGTAATGGTCTACACTTCTAATCTATTATGAGGCTCATAGGAACTATTTATATAAAAAACTATCATTTCAGGGGTGCCTGGGTGGCTCAGGTTAAGCATCCACCTTCAGCTCAGATCTCCTGCCTCATGAGTTCAAGCCCCGCATCCGGCTTTCTGCGCTCAACATGGAGCCTGCCTCAGATCCTCTTTCTCTCCTCTCTCTCTCTCTCTCTCTCTCTGCCCCTCCCCCATTCTCTGTCTCTCTCTCTCTCAAAAATAGATAAACATTAAAAAAAAAAAAAGAGTATCACTTCAAACTGAAAAAATATACAGAATAGCCAAAAGGGTCTACAATAAAGTTTCATTCACTTAATGAATAAAAATGAACTATACCAATCTGAGAACTTAAGATAGCACTGCTAGGTATAATAGTTGTGCTTAATACAAAGGCATTTCCAAAGTATTTACTGAAATACTCAAAATATGTCAGTCTTTTAGAATTTAGAATTATAAGGGAAAGTTAGACTGGTCTAACATAACCTGCTGTTTCACACACAAAAAAGATGAGGTCAGGGGTGATTTTCTGACATGTCAAAGGGCTACCCAAATTAGTAAAAATCAAGCTTGGAACCTAGCCCTTCTGGCTTCTATAGCAGGGTCCTGCCCAATACTTTATGCTGCCTCACTTCATCCCTATTTCTGAACCAAAAGACACTTTTCATGTGTTGATATGAACAAAGTAGCAAAGTGGAAAGGGAACAGGATTTAGAATCAGACAGAACTGGGTTCAATGAGGATTCTACTTAGAGCCTGTGTAACACTAGGAAAAGGCGAAAACCTGAATCAGGAAAAAAATCAGGGAGGGTTTGGATTTCACATAGTTGTTCTGAAGATTAGGTGTTAAAATTCCCAGTACCTACCGCTGAGTAAGTGCTCAAAAATATGTGTCAGGAGCTACTGATTACTCCAGATTAAGCTCTAGTGGCTGTAGGATCTCTCTAAATGAAACTAGCCTTTGCACTCCCACAGAGCTTCCAAAGAACAGTTACAAAAAGCACTTACTTTCAGAAACACACACAAAACCACATGTAACGTAAAACACAAGTCGACCCAGATCCATGATCCAGGAACTTTGAGTGTGGCAGCAAAGAGGTGCACTGTCCTCAACAATGAAGGAATCTCCCCATTAAATTTCTACACCTACCCTCAAACCTCCTTACTATCCCTTTTCTGCTTTTTCATCCTTGTTGCCCAACTGAATATGGGATACATTTTACTCACCGAGTCAGCTTATACTCTATCTCATCATGCTAGAATGTAAGCAACACAAGGGCAGTCATTCATTATGTTACTGCTAATTCCTACATGCCTAACACGGTATCTAACATCAGTAGGCATTCAAATACATCAGTTGAATGAATGAATCACTTTAAATAAATCTGAAAGCTATTAATATATACTAAATAAAACAATATCTTGGAATAATCAATTCTGTAAATTTGCCACTAGCAGATAATGAAATTACTTATTCTGTATTATTCTAAAGTCTTGCAACCCTGTATAAAGTAACGTGGAGATAAAAAGATTGCAAGTGTTTATTTCCTTCTAAAAAAATTTAAAAGCACAGGGGGCCTGCATGGCTCAGTCAGTTAAGCATCTGAATTCGGCTCACATCATGATCTCACGGTTCACAAACTTGAGCCCCGTGATGGGTTCTATGCTGACAACTCTGAGCCTGGAGCCTGCTTCAGATTCTGTGTCTCCCTCTCTCTCTGCCCCTCCCATACTCTCTCTCTCTCTAAAGACAGACATTAAAAAAAAATTTTAATATATAGATATAATTCATATGCCAAACAATCAACTGATTTAAAGTGTACAATTCAGTGGACTTTAGTATATTCATAGAGTTGTGTAACCACTGCAATTTTATTTTTTTTAATTTTTTTTTTTTCTAGGAGAGAGAGAGAGAGAGAGAGACAGCGTGAGCAGGGGAGGGTCAGAGAGAGAGGGAGTCACAGACTCTGAAACAGGCTCCAGGCTCCGAGCTGGCAGTCAGCACAGAGCCTGACGCGGGGCTCAAACCCACGAACCGCGAGATCATGACCTAAGCCAAAGTCGGACGCTTAACCGACTAAGCCACCCAAGCACCCACCACTGCAATTTTAGAACATCACACCAAAAAGTAGTCCTTTACCCACTGCCGGTCACTCCCCATCCCACCAAGCCCCCCAACTCTAGACAACAACTAATCTTTCAGTCTATGGATTTGCCAATTCTGGACCTTTTATATATATAATCATACAATATAAGGCCCCAAATTCTTTCACACAGTAAATGTTTCAGGGTTCACCCGTGTGTGTACTATGTTTAAGTAATCCAATGCTTTTTACGACTAAATATTTTCCATTGGGTGGGTGTACTGTACCATATTTTGTGCATTTACTAGTTGGCAGATAGTTGGGTTGTTTTCTTTGTAAGTTTTTGGCTATTAGGAATGATGATGATGAACATTCATGTACATACCAAGGAGAGTTTTTTTGGGGGGGGTCCTCTCCTTTTTATTTATTTAAAAATTTTTTTAATATTTGTTATTTTTGAAAGAGAAAGAGATAGAGACAGAGCACGAGCAGGGAAGGGGCAGAAAGAGAGGAAGACACAGAATCCATCTGAAGCAGGCTCCAGTCACTGAGCTGTCAGCACAGAGCCCAACGCGGGGCTCAAACTCACAAACCGTGAGATCACTACCTGAGCCAAATTTGGATGCTTAACCAACAGAGCCACCCAGGGGCCCCTATTTGTTTATTTATTTATGACAGGGGGGTCAAGAGGGGTGGGCGGAGGGAGGGGCAGAGAAAGAGGGACATAGAAAATCCTAGGCAGACTCTGTGTTGTCAGTGCAGAGCCCAACATGGGGCTCGATCCCACCAACTGTGAGATCGTGACACAAGTCAAAATCAAGAGTGGGATGCTTAACCTACTGAGCCATCAGGTGCCCTTTAGGTCCTCTAACTCATCCCTGAGGTACTTCCAAAGAAATAAAGAGATTTGCCCAAGGCTGCTTAACTTATCAACAAGGCAGAATTAATATCCTGGGCCTATGTATTCCAGTTCAGTATCTTCACCAGGCTCTAGTGATGCCACTAGTATTCACCGCCATGATAGTTTTCATACTCAAGACATCACTCTAAATCCCTTACTTCTGGATGCCCTTCTCTAAACTTCTCTAACCCCCTTCTAGCCTTCTTGTTATAATGAAATCAAAACAGCTTGCAGTTATCACATCATATTATCATATAAAGAAAATCAGAAACAAAGGCAGACTAAGCATATTATGAAAGCAACAAAAAAGAAGCACAAATTATACAAAAACATTTGCAGTTGTCAACTCAGCTAACTAAGGTTTAGTGATGACTTACCTTTATTTTACAAGCATGACTGGAAGACTCCAATTGTAAATACTTTTTGTAGAAAATAATTTCATGCTCACTGAAAATAAAGTAAAATGCACATTACTTTTAATTTCATTATCATCTTTAACAGTTAAATTTAAAAATGAATTGTTTCAAATGAATAAGCAAGAAAACAAAAAGCAGAACCAGAGCCATAAACACAGAACACAAACTGATGTTTGCGAAAAGGATGGGCAAAATGGATGAAAGGGCATGGGAGACACGGGATTCCAGTTACAGAATGAATAAATTATGGGAAGTAAAAGGTATAGCACGGGGAATATGGTCAATGACACTGTATGATAACAGATGGTAGTTACACTTGAGGTCAGCACAGGATAACCTATAAAGATGATGAATCACTATGATGTATACTTGAAACTAATGTAACGTTGTGTACCAACTATACTCAAATTAAAAAAAAAATTATTTTTGGGGCACCTGGGTGGCTCTGTCAGCTAAGCGTCTGACTTTGGCTCAGGTCATGATCTCACGGTTCGTGGGTTCGAGCCCTGCATTGAGCTCTGTACTGACAGCTAGCTCAGAGCCTGGAGCTTGTTTCGGATTCTGTGTCTCCCTCTTTCTCTGACCTTCCCCTGTTCATGCGCACACGCTCTCTCTCTCTCTCTCAGAAATAAATAAAAACACTTTAAAAAATTATTTTTAATTCGTTTCTAAGCCATTACTTAAATCCTGAGATTCAATTAGGGTAGAATCTTTGTATAAGAACCTAGAGAAAGATCAGGGCCCATGTAGGGCTCAGGTGGTTGAACAACTGACTCTTGATTTTGGCTCAGGTCATGATCCCAGGGTGGTGGAATCCGGCCCCTCATCAGGCTCCCTGCTGAGTATAAAGCCTGCTTAATTTTCTCTGTCTTTCTCTCTCCTCTGCCCCTCCCCCACTCACATGCTCTCTCTCGCCAAAAATAAAAATAAGTCTTTAAGAAAAAGACAACCTAGAGAAAAATCAAACTATAACAGGCTGAACTGTGGGTTACATAGGCTGGAGAGGAACAGGCTTGGGCCTGTGCACCGTCTGTAATGGACTTCCTTTCAGAAGCATGTGTGCAATGTTCCAGACTGACCGCCAAATCACCTCTGGAAGAGAGACCATTGTACATGCATGTAGGAAAAAGGCCAGGAAGAAATCAGGACTACACTGCAGTCTACACAGTCTATACAGTCTGACTAACTAGTGCAACCCTCTATCTAGTCAGCTCCCTCGATTAGCTCTAAATTTCCACACTTATAAAAATTGAGAAAGCTGACCTACACGATCTCCAAAACCCCTTAAAAGGATAAACATCTGTTTATGCTGGCATGTTTTTATCTCCTCTCCCCTGGTGTCTGGCATCAGTGTCAGAGAATCAATAAATACCACAACCGCTGAGGACACATCACACCGCGTGGGGAGGGCACTTCCGCAGGAGCAAGTTACACACCTGTTATCCAGATCACTACACACATTCTTGCCCCTACTGGTTCCACAGTACTCCTCTCCTAAGTACACTTCCATATTTCTCGCTGAACTTAAAATGCCAATAGAAACGATTTCTTCACCTCCGTTAGGGTCACCTCTCAGGTAAAGGAAGCAGGGGTTTTCATCCTGGCTGTCGGGGCTTCTTTTCAAACTCACCAGACCTTGGCTGAAAAGAAAATCGTTCAAACGGTTACACGGCGCACCTGTCCGAACACTGCTCGCCACCCTCTTACTGCGCCACCGGGACTACTTCTAACTCACTTCCATTTACCACGGCGCTGCCCGCACCTTCCCAAGCACCCAGCAGATTCACAAGGAGACGGGCACACTCCAGACACCGGGGCTGTCCCCTCTACTTTTTCCTCGACTGGCGACTCAAGCCTCTGTAGGACCTCTCCTTCAACAGCAAAAGTTGCCTGGGCACCTACTGTGCGCACAAGAGTGGGAAACGGGGGCACAAGTGTGGGGAGCAGGATNACTTCTTACTAGACACATCTCTAGCAGCAAGGGGAACAAAAACAAAAAATGAATTATTGGAACTTCATCAAGATAAAAACCTTCTGAGTAGCAAAGGAAACAAAACTAAAAGGTGACCTATGCATCGTGAGAAGATTTGTGCAAATGACATATAAGGGGTTAGTATCCAAAATCTGTAATGAACTTATGAAATCAACACCCCAAAAGTAACTCAGTTAAGAAATGGGCAGAAGGGGGCACCTGGGTGGTTCAGTTGGTTAAATGCCCATTCTCATCTCAGCTCAGGTCATGAATTCACAGTTCCTGAGATCAAGACCCATGTGAGACTCTGCACTGACAGCACGGAGCCTGCTTGGGGTTCTCTGTTTCTCTCTCTCTCTCTCTCTCTCTGCCCCTCCTCCACTCAACCAAGCATGTGTGTGCTTTCTCTCTTCCTCAGATATTAAAAAAAAATAAATGAGCAGAAGACATGAATAGAAACTTTCCAAAGAAGACATCCAGATGCCTAACAGACACATGAAAAGATGCTCAACATCACTCATCATCAGGGAATTACAAATCAAAATCACAATGAGATACCACCTCACACCTGTCAGAATGGCTAAAATCAACACAGGAAACAACAGATGTTGGCAAGGATGTGGAGGAAGAGAAATCCTCTTACATTGTTGGTGGGTAAGAATGTGGAATGCAAACTGGTACAGCCACTTTGGGAAACAGTATGGAGGTTTGTCAGAAAAGTAAAAATATAGCTACCCTATGACCCAGCAATTGCATTACTAAGTATTTACCCAAAGGATACAAAATACTGATTAGAAGAGGTATATGCTCTCCGATGTTTATAGCATCATTATCAACAATAGCCAAAGTATGGAAAGAGCACAAATGTCCAATGTCCATTGACTGCTGAATGGATAAAGATGTGTGGTGTGTGTGTGTATGTATACACACACACACACACACACATATGCATATATATGTGTGTATATAATGAAATATTACTCCACCAACAAAAAGAATGAAGTCTTAACATTTGCAACACTCGATGGAGCTACAGTGTATTAAGCTAAGTGAAATAATTCAGAGAAAGACAAATACCATATGATTTCACTCATGTGAAACTTAAAAAATTAAATTCATGTGGAATTTAAAAAATAAAACATGAACATATAGGAAGGGGAAAAAAGAGAAAAGCAAACCATGAGACTCTTAACTATAAAGAACAAACTGAGGGTTGATGGAGGGAGATGGGTAGGGAATGGGCTAAATGGGTGATGAGTATTAAGGAGGGCACTTGTGTTGAGCATTGGGTGTTATATGTAAGTGATGAATCACTAATTTCTACACCTGAAACTAATTTTACCATATATGTTAAGTAGCTACAATTTAAATAAAACCTTGAAATAGAAAATAAATAAATCATCAGGTCTTGACTTTCTTAAAGGAAAACCTCATCTTTCTGCATCTCTGCTTCTTGTTTTCAATCATTAGCTTTCATCTGAACAATTCCAGGAGTTTCTTTACTGTCATTAATCTCTCTCTCTAAATATTTTATATATTTTTTGAGAACGCAAAAGCAGGGGAAGGGAGTACAGGGGATCAGAAGTGGGCTCCACCACTGACAGTGATGAGCCCAACTTGGGACTTGAACTCACAAATCTCGAGATCATAACCTGAGCCAAAGTTAAATACTCAACCAACTGAGCCACCCAGGCACTCCTTTTCTCTCTTTTTTAATGAGTTCTGTGTCCAATGTGGGGTTTGAACTCATGGTTAAGCAATATTGCTGTACCCTATATAGTTTTTAACACAGCCTGATCTCAACCTTTCTGAGGAAATGTGGAAATGATGGGGAAGCTCTTGATCTAGAGCTGAATCTGTGCTCACATCCATGATGTTGACTATGTAACATCTTCTTATACTAAAGTTACTTTGTCCAGTAAAAGGATTAACTTGTTCGAAACTTGCACATTCCAAAAAAGACCTGGTTGTTGCCCAGCTCCTGGAAATACCCTCTAAGCTGTTGGAATATCCTGCGTGATAAAATTGTCTTTTAACTAGGGGTCTTGGACCCCACCATCGTGAGGTTATGCTAACAATAGGATTTATGGTGAGGGGCCACATTCTATCAGTTTGACCCATGAAAGGGCTGAAGACTGAGCAACTAATGTCAGCACATGAGTGTTCCATACCTACATGACTGACCCCCAATAGAAACGTTGGACACCAAACCTCTGAGGAGCTTCCCTGGTTGGCAATACCCCTGCGCATGATGGCACATATCATTGCTTGGAGAATTACGTGCTGTCATCACAACTCCACTGGGAGAAGACAGCTGGGAGATTGCACCCGGTCTTCTCTGGATTCTGCCCTATGTGCCTCTGCGTTACTAGTTTTAGTCTGCATCCTTTCATGTTTTAAGAATCTGTTATAAGACACACACAGCAACAAGACATGGTTATATCTCATAGCCATGTTAGACTCATAATCATGAGTATAGCAGCTTTTCTGAGTTCTGAGTCCTAACAAATCATTGAACCTGAGGATAGTCTTGGGGGCTACAACACAGCAGTGGTCATCAGTACACGTCAAGAGGTGGGCATTCTTCCATTAGTAACAGCATTTATTTATTTTTTTAATGTTTTTAATTTATTTCTGAGAAAGAGAGAGCGAGCGAGCGAGTAGGGGAGGGTCAGAGAGAGAGAGGGAGACACAGAATCTGAAGCAGGCTCCAGGCTCTGAGCTAGCTGTCAGCACAGAGCCCAACGTGGGGCTCGAACCCACGAACCGTGAGATCATGACCTGAGCTGAAGTCGGACACTTAACCGACTGAGCCACCCAGGGGCCCCCATTAGTAACAGCATTTAAATTCTAAGTGGGGAAAGTTATGGTTTTATTAGGGGTTAGTGTGATGGCTTTTAAAAAGAACCCCACACTACTGTTAAATGTATTCTTTTTTTTTTTTTAATGGACCACTTTCTTTTTTTTTTTAATGTTTTTTTAAATTTATTTCCAGGAGAGAGAGAGAGAGACAGCGTGAGCAGGGGAGGGTCAGAGAGAGAGGGAGTCACAGACTGAAACAGGCTCCAGGCTCTGAGCTGGCAGTTAGCACAGAGCCCGACGCGGGGCTTGAACCCACGAACCGCGAGATCATGACCCAAACGAAAGTTGGACGCTTAACCAACTAAGCCACCCAGGCGCCCCCTGTTAAATGTATTCTTGCTTCCCTACCTCTGCCCACCATCACTACCCTAGAGTCTTACTAAAGAGAATAATTTTAAAATAAAGTTAGGGGAAAAGATTTGAAAATACAAATAGAGGTATTAGGGGTGAGGTAGATAGGAATCACATAACTGTGTCTTGTTGCTGTGTGTGCCTTACAACAGATTCTTAAATACTTTGGTTTTAGGACCTCTTTATGCTCTTAAACTATTGAAAACTGCAAAGAGGTTTTATTCTCATAACTTAAAAAAAATAATTTGTTCTGCTTGGATCTACAGTAGTATACACTAATGTGGATGAATCCAGTAAAAACAGTAGATTGGAAAGGTAACCAGCATGAGTAACATTGTATCTATGGAAAAATCCACTCCAGCTTCAGAATACCTGGCATACTTTCATTACCAACCTGGAGTTGTCTTCTCCTGCATTCTTGGGAACTCGGCAGTGACTGAGGTTGTTTCCCTATAATTTTAAGATCTGGGTGAACCAACTCTTCTTTTGGTAAGTTCATAATGCAGGAAAGTAGCATCCAAGCTAAGTGTAGGATGTGTTTTGTTACTTTTTGTTATGTTTTTTGTGACCCTTGCACTTTCTGAAGAAGTAACCCATAAAATATTCTACATAATATGCTCATAACCCATTTTGAATATGGCGTGCTTCCTATAAAATTACCCATCTTTATGCACAATTACAGAATTTTGAGGTATGCTTATTAACATCCCCCCAGCGATACGTTATAATATTGAATTTCAGGGAAAAAGGACACTATAAAATCTTTGTAGGATTTTTACCTCTGATAGCTGTATTTTTACATACAATATATATGAACAGCCAAAGTAAGTTTTCTTAATTGGTAGTTATATTTATCTCTATATGCTATGGACATTTTACTTTTCTCACTTTCCTCAAATAAAATATGACTTTTTTTTAACAGCAAGGGAGGTTTTTATTTATGTGCAGATATCCAGCATTTAACACAGTATCTGATACACAAGTACCAAGTGAACATTGAGTGAATAACTTTCAGTGTTAAAATACATGGCTCATTAGGCTGTTGACTTTGTTTTAAACATCTTGGTAACTATTTTAAGCATAGAACAATGGTAGGAAGTAAGGAAACAGTGAGAACACTCATTGGAAATCTCTAGGAATTGTTTTCTTCCAAGAGAGTTGTTTTGAAAGCTTAAGAAACCAAGAAATTGAAATCTGAAGCATCATTGCTAATATGAGCCAGAGGTTGACAACATCCAGAACCTCCTTTATCTTAGCAGAACTGCTTCTTGAATCTGTGATCTTTCCTCAGACACTTTGCTGATTCCTAGGGTTGAGATTAATGATTTTTCTGGGGCTGAGTACCCACTCTCAGCACAGTAGGGTTATTTACTCACCTCACACTAACAGGGGCAGAGCAGTCTTTGAGAAACCAGAAAAACACTACATATTGTAAAATTACTTCGAGATCTGGTAACATTTCGGTATCTGGGTCACATCTTAAGATACCTTTGTTAGGTTTTTAAAAAACTCAATAAAAAGGTAAGATTGGTGACTTGAAAATGATTCAACTGGAAATGATATTGATAGTATAGGAGCCAGTGGGCTTACAAGTTTTATACCAGCCTGAAATTTACAGGCGTTTTGGGAATGGGTATGAACAACTACCCATTGGAGAGCAAATAAAGGAAGTTCATTTTCACAGGCCCATGAGGAGGTGGCAGCTGATGGGACAAACACTAAATGTCAACTAGGCTATGGAATCACTTGTCTTAGTTAATCTTCTCAGCAATAAGAAGTGAGAAATTGGAGAGGTTGTAAACAATGCCATGTTGGCAATGCCATGTTTGGGTTAAGGTAAAGGTTTTTAAAAACCTGATTAGATAGGGGTTCCAGAAGGCTTAGCTCTAGGAATTAGTGAAGAAAAGAGAAATGAGCAGAAGAGGTGAGAAGTGAGGTTTTCTATTGCTATTGTTGTGACTGAGGAAATCTGGGCTTTGGCAAGCTAGAGTGTTAGCAATTTGTTAGCAACTGAAGAATTTGAGTGCTGAGTTGGCAGGAAACAGTGTTAAAGTGACCAGAGGAGAAAACCTGCTTCTGAAGATACTGGGGATGTCAGAGGTGGACTCTCAGATTTTGGAAATGCCCCTTTGAGCACTCTACTCATTATCAGGAAACTTAACCCCAGGGTAGTCATACCCCATTTTGTGTTCACTTGCTCTCAGGTGAATATAGCTTCCCTTCAGGACAATTAGCATTTTTGGAACAGGCAGCTGAAGCAAAGTGAACTGAAAGCGCTCATGAGAAGAATCAACAGCCTCCAACATGGAAGATTTAGCCAAAGCAAGCATTGGAATTGGGGGCTGGGCACTCCCTGTAACCTATGTGGTAGTCAGGAGACCTCGGCAAGGCAAAAGTCCCGGGCAATGCCTAACGGCTCTGCGAACAGAACTCAGGGTTAGGTCTGTCAAGCAGCCTCACCACAAGTTCCCAGCAGAGTGACTGGTCCAGCACGACGGGTTACTGACCCACACTCTTCTGTGAGGATCAGAATGCACAGAATGATGATAATTGGGGGGCGCTTAGTGCACCATGTGGCAACCAATGCCCATGTGGCAACCAACTTAAGAGTGATTTAAGTCTGGGGCGCCTGGGTGGCTCAGTCGGTTAAGCATCTGACTTCGGCTCAGGTCATGATCTCATGGTTTGTGGGTTCAAGCCCCACGTCGGGCTCTGTGCTGACAGCTAGCTCGGAGCCTGGAGCCTGTTTCAGATTCTGTGTCTCCCTCTGTCTCTGACCCACCCTCGCTCACGATGTCTTTCTCAGAAATAAAAAAATTAAAAAAGAGTGATTTAAGTCAGTTTTAACAAATCCTAAACAGGAGTGACCCGTGCCCCTTCAGATTATGTGTTTGTATAGGAGTAAAAAGGGCCACAAATGTCTCTTGAGGATGGGGTTGCTTTTTGGTCCCTGTAATTGCCCCCTGTAATTACTGCAATGACACTAAAAAATACATCAGTCTGATTATGGAAACTAGAATCCAACAGAGCAATGAAAGTTTGGGTCCTTTCCCTCCCTAAAGTTCTTAGCATACTCAGCTTTACCCTTTTTCCTTTTTTTAGTTTTTTTGTTTTGTTTTTATTATTTAAGAGAAAGACAAAGTATAAGTGGGGAGGCACAGAGTCCGAAGCAGTTTATAGGCTCTGAGCTATCAGCATAGAGCTCAGTGCAGGGCTTGAACTCACAAACCATGAGATCATGATCTGAGCTGAAGTCAGACGCTTAAGGGACTGAGCCACCTAGGTGCACCTCAGCTTTATCCTTAAATCAACTGACGTGGCAGGGGAAGGGGAAAGGAGGTAAAGGAGAAGGCACAAAAGGGCAGAGACACCCAGTGTCACTAAGCCAGACGTTTTAAGTTCCAAGCAGCTACCTGCGTAGGCTCAATAAATGAACTTCTAAATTTCTGCTCAGAGTTCTGTATCTTCATTGCTGACACCATTTATTTGAGTTTGGGGACTCCGTAACTCAGCAACCACTTCCATACTGCTTTCAGCTGGGGACCTTGGGCTTGCTGCCCCGTTGTCATAACATCCCTTCCTCATTCTCGCACTGCCAATGACAAAATGTCATGAAATTAAGAGTATGTTTAACTCATGTCCCAGCTTCAAGAAAAAAGAAAATGTATGCATACAGGCTCTGTAGTCAAATCTATACCAGATTTAACATTAGGTTACTGATTATATTTTGCCCCTGTATGAGGATTCCAACCTCACTTGTTCACAGTTTTAACACACCATTTTAGGACTAAGAAGTAATCCCCTTTAAAATAGGGTAGAAGTTAGAATCTGAATTCAACTTCTCTACACCACATCTGCACACAGGGAATTTGTTTTATGCCTCTCCACAGCTTAGTATTTCAGCACTAAAATACCTACTGTTCACTGCATGAAAGCACCGGAACCGAGGGGCGCCTGGGTGGCTTAGTCGGTTAAGCGTCCGACTTTCGCTTAGCTCATGATCTCGCAGTTCGTGGGTTCGGGCCCCGCGTCGGGCTCTGTGCTGACTGCCAGCTCAGAGCCTGGAGCCTGTTTCAGAGTCTGTATCTCCCTCTCTCTCTGACCCTCCCCTGCTCACGCTGTCTCTCTCTCTCTCCTAGAAATAAATCAAAACATAAAAAAAAAAAAAAAGAAGAAGAAGAAAGAAAGAAAGAAAGCACCGGAACCGAGATCTAGGGATGTTCTCATCCGGCCTCCACTTCCTCACACTTGCTGAGACATCAGGGCGCAGTAACTATCTACTTTGCCCTGCCACCTGTCACATTAGGAGGGGAGGTGGAGTGAGACCGTGGGGCTGTCAGCTTCGCCCTCTATTCTGACCTCCACCACTTGACCTTTCAAAGGCCGCTGGAGGAAGACGTACAAAGTCTCTTCCAGGGTCGGGTACTTCGTGGCAGCAAGACCGAGGCGCAATTCCTAGTGGCCTGCAAGTTTCCATCGGGGAGGGTAAATCTAACTGAACACTAAGTCTGCCTCTCTGACCCTTTGGGAAGTGTCCAGGAGTTAGAACACGCATCACCGCGGCCTCCCGAGCCTAGAGGACTCGCCTCACAAAGGGAAGCCCTCGGGAACCCCCGGGGGGCGCACGGTGCCGGGACGGGAAGAAGCGCGGGCGCTCTCTCCCGGCCCCAGGCGGCGCAGCGGGGCCACGGGAGACTGCGCGTGCGCGCGGGGCGGACGGAGCCGGAGACGACGTCCCCAGCCGCCTCCCGTCTCCGGCGACAGCATGAAGACCGCCGAGGACGCCAGACGAGTGCACAGCGAGAGGCCGCGGAAGCTAGGCCTCTGCCTCCTCTGCGGCCTGCCCGCGGCAGGAAAATCGACCTTCGCGAGGGCCCTAGGCCAGCGGCTAAGGCAGGGGCGCGGCTGGGCCGTCGGCTTTGGTCGCCTATGATGACGTCATGCCGGACGCGTTCGGGGAGGAGGCGAGCGCGCGGCCATTGGTGAGTACGGAGGGGGCGGGGCCTATGTTGGTCGCGGAAGGAAATAGAGGGGCTCCACCTAAATGCTGGACCGCTCTTGTGTGGGACGTGCGACCCCGACAGCGGGGGAGACCGGAGTTCGAGAGAAGCGGAGTTGATTTACCATAGAATGTGTTGACTCCATCTTAGAATGACTCGTGGCGGAGATTTATATGTATATTTGGGGCATGTGCGGATTGTATATTCTATACAGTGAGTCTTAAGACAGCATTAGGTTTTGTCAGCGTGCAAGATGGTACCCCCTCCCCCCGTAGTCAAGTATGCTCTTGAAAAGTCCTTAAGGAAGATTGTTCTTAGGAGAGGGACAGAATCTTTTAAAAATTTCAACACAGCCAGTTTAACATCCAGCCACAGGTGAATCCTTGTGGGTCTTCAAGTTTATACAATTGGGGGACTTTTTTTTTTTTTTAAGAAAAAGGATACGAAATTATGAATAACAAAATTCCTAGGGTCCTTCCCATGACAATAGAAAGTGGCTGTATAAATGAAAGGGCTGCCTCTGAAGCTCTCTCTTCTTTCATTTCTGGGTAAATCTCCCTCTGCTGGCATAGGAAAAGATGGCCGTTTCTCAGGTGACCACCTGATGAAGTAGTGGGCTTGTGTTTAGGCACCTGCTTGTATGTTCCAAGTACATGCTTCTCTTTAAGCCTTCAAATCACAAGCTGCACGGGAGACGCATCCCCTTGGAGAAGCACAAGAAAAGTGCGACCTCTGGGGGATTCATGTCTCCCATCTCGTTCTCCCCCTAGACCGGATACTCTGACACATTCTGAAAATTTAAATAGATTTGTCGTTCAGCATGTGTGTGTAGGTGGGTGCACCTAAATAAAATGCGAATATGATACATTTCCACTCTCTAAGTATATATGTAAAATTATAGTACATTTGGTGGATGGAAACATTTTGGACCACACCTGCAAAGTTACACATACTTTCCCTTGTTTAATTGTGAGGTGACTACAGTATCAAGTCCCTGGTAGCACTCGACTTAGTTGGATGATAGTATTTTTACCACTTGAGTGGAAGTTGAAAGTTGTTGATATGTATCGTCATATTTGCTGGGATATTTCCTCACTTTTATTATTATATATTTTTTTCCACTCACCCCTGTAGATGAAAGCTGTGGGACTCACCTAGTCACCATGAGTAGGAAATCTCACCTTTTAGGAAGTGATCATGTTTTCCTACTAGTAGGTTTAGCTGATGTATTTGTTGGATGTGCTGTAATGTCAGTGATGTGGTAAGGAATGGACAGGCAGGAGAGGGACCCTTATTTCCTGTTCCTAGGTTTTCTCTCCAGCCTGGACCTGCTCTCCACATTCCTTGAACGGCACAAGATTACCTGTGTTCTCAAGTTATTTATTCTCTTCCCTTCAGTCTCACTTTCCCCATCCCATTCCAACCCTGTCGTTAGCCTGAAGGCCTTTCATCTTGACCCAGGCCCCTTTCAACCGATCTTTTCTGTCCACAGCTTTTCTCGTGTCAAGGGCAAACCAGCATTGCTTTATCTAAGCCACATCATTTTATTTTGTCAGGGTATTGATTTTGGCTCCTCATTTCTCCTGGATGATAACAGCTTTTCATTCTTTATTTACTCATTCAGTCATGTCATGTACTGGAGCACCTCTCAGGTGCCTGACCCACGGCTGGAGGCTAGTTAGATGGTAGACTCTTGATCTAGCAGAGAGTCAGGATGTGCAAACAAATGCCTGAAGAGTGTAAGCCCCGCTAGAGTGGAGACCCAGTCTGTGCAAAGCAAGGTGTCATGTAGGCAAGGGAGGGTCTGAGCTGCCTCCTGCATGGATGTATCTGAGGAGACTTCAGAGGGCTAGCATCAGTGAGTAGAAGCTTCTGGGGAGACGAAACAGGAGACAGGAAGACATAGGAGGCATAATGAAACAAGTCATGGTCAGAGAATTCCAAATGGTTTAATTAGTGAGCTGCGCACACGGGGTGGATGGCAATAGGCATGAGCACCCTATCGACCGAAGCCTAATATAAATTCTAATTTTTCCCTCTTTTATAGCCATCCCAATGGAAGTTGCTTCGACAGGAACTGTTGAAGTACCTAGAATACTTCTTGATGGCTGTCATTAACGGGTGTCAGATGTCTGCCCCACCCAACAGGACTGAAGCCATGTGGGAGGATTTTATAACCTGCTTAAAGGATCAAGATCTGATATCTTCTGCGGCACCCGAGGCCCCGTCTTGCTATCTCTTAACGAAGACTGCTGTTTCTAGACCTTTGTTTTTGATTTTAGATGACAACTTTTATTATCAAAGTATGAGATATGAAGTCTACCAACTGGCCCGGAAATGTAATTAAAACATTTTTTTTTCGTGCCCACAGATGTTTGTTTGCATATCAAAATCATGACCGCCTTTAGTGAGAATCGAATTGGATCAGGAAGTTAGTATAGATGTACTTAATTTTCAAAGCTAGACGTTCAGTACTGCCGGAGTGGTTAGTGGTTTCTCCTGCAGTGGCTGGGATAATTTGCCTGATTTGTTTATTTTGCATTTTGGAAAATAGCGCAGCACTAATTTTGCGGTTTCAAATTGCTTTCAGATTCATTAGGCTTTTGCCAGCTGTTTTTAGATTGTCCTGTGGAGACCTGTCTGCAGAGGAATGGCCAGAGACCCCAGGCACTGCCCGCCCAGACCATCCACCTGATGGGAAGAAAGCTGGAAAAGCCCAACCCCGAGAAAAATGCTTGGGAATGCAACAGCCTCACAATTGAGAGTCCAGCATGTTCTCCAGAAGCCAGGTATCCTAAGCAAGGCTGAGCTTTCCTGGGTGCCTCCCTGAGGGAGCACTGTGCTCCTGGCTTTACCCATGGCCACTTGGTTAACCCTTACACAAGCCACGGAGATTGCTCTCTCTCCTTTCTAAAGAAGACGCAGCTGAGTGAGAAAGTCAGTTTGCCCAGAGTCCCCAAGCTCTTGGCGGCTCAGATGTGAGCCCAAGTTTGCGGGCACATGTGTACTTTGGTTAAGGCTTTGTTCTCCCAGGGGCGCCTGGGCAGCTCAGTCGGTTAAGCATCCGACTCTCGGTTTCAGCTCAGGTCATAAGCTCACAGGTTGGGAGTTCAAGCCCCACATCAGGCTCCGTGCTGACAGCACAGAGCTTGCTTGAGATTCCCATCCCCCACCCCTGCTCCTTCCACACATACTCTATCTCTCGCTCAAAATAAATAAATAAACTTTTAAAAAAAGGACTGTGTTCACCCAGAGATCAGAGCAGGGAATGCAGGGGCGGACACATCTTTGAAACTCTTGCCACAGTAGCACAGTCTAAATAGGTTGCCCAGTAATTTTCTCACTGGAAGAAAGAGCGGAAGTAGTCTAGGGTCCTGATTGTGCTTCAGACCTCCCTGTAGTTAGACCACTGCATGTATGTGATGCCTGTTGGCTGCAGCGCTCATGCTTTCATTTGTGATATATGCCTTGAGAGTTCTGGGGCTGCATGTTTCTAATGGAATTTTCGCTGCTGGAAATGTACTACATTTGTACTGTCCAGTGTAGTAGCTGCTGGCCACACGCGACTGTTGAGCACTTGAAATATAGCCGGTGCATCGGACGGCCTGAATTTTAAATTTTATTTTAATTACTTTAAGCTTAAATGGCCTCATGTGGCTAGTGGCTATTTTCTCAGACAGCACAGTTCTAGAGCTATATTGCCCTCATTTTCTTAGCTCCTGCCTAACTTGTCCACAGGGGACCAGCAGTTTTTAAATGGCTAATTTTTAAAATTCATTCCTCAAAATGTTTTGTTCCCAGGATACAGTTTCCATGCATTTTATAATACATACTTTAACTTACTAAAAAAAAAAAAAAAACCATTTGGATTTAAGTGACTTGTTTATAGGGTTTATGAAATAAACTACTGCTGAGGTTTCTTTTTTTAATGTTTATTTTTGAGGCGGGGGAGGGGCAGAGAGAGAGGGAGACACAGAATCGGAAGGAGGCTCCAGGCTCTGAGTTGTCAGTACAGAGCCTGACACGGGGCTCCAACTCACAAAACTGTGAGATCATGACCTGAGCTGAAGTCAGGTGACCAACTGACTGAACCCCCCAGGCGCCCCGACTTTTCCTGACCATCCTAGCATGAAGAATGTTAGTTGGACTCTCTTAACACCATGACTTTGTCTTCATTCATCCACTTGTCACTGTCTGAAATTATAAATCTTGATGATTTAATTATCTGTCTCCTAATGGAGATCATGTAATCCCTACTGGGCTTAGAGAGGGTAGGGCTCTTGCTGTACCCCCAGCTTCACACATAGTTTCACATACATGGTTGTGAATGAATGAATGAATTCTACCTGAACCCTCCATGGCCCATTGACCAGTGGGGAACTTTGCGAAAGCCCACCCAGTAAATAAGCAGAAGCCAGAAGTCCCTTCTTTAGGGAATAAAATAATTAGAGTAGCCTAAAATTTAGCACTTAAAGAGGGAAAAGAGAGAATGTCTTTTCAATGCTTATTGAAATGAGTCCTAGGAAATTAATATTTTTAAAATAAGGGGATTCTTTTGCCTTATAGTTTTTTTTTTTTGAGCTACATTGGATTTTGCAAGTAGAAGGTAGTTTCCAAATCATTTCGTTTTTCCCCCTTTGGCGTAGAATCTTTGGATTATAGCACATTTATTCCTCTAGAATTCAATTCAGTATTCATAAACACAAGTTCTTTTAAAAAAAAGATGTTTGATAGAAGGATTCATTTGATCTCACCTTCTCTTCTAGCCTGAAGTTGACTGATTTATTGCTTACTGCTTTGGAAAATCCAGTAAAATATATTGAGGACAATGTGGAACAAAAGGTAAATCTTCCAGTACAGATATAGTATAAACGGTAAGGTACAACTTTTTGAAGGAAGGTCTTTTTGAGTCGAATGTAAAAATATGAGTAAAATGTGAAAAACGCCTTTGTCGCCGCCTGGGCATCTCAGCGGCACTTGGCTTCTGCCAGCTGGCCACAGTGGCGCCCTGCTGGCTGCGTGCAGCAGCTGGTCAAAGCCAATGGTCACATTTTCAGAAATGTTAGAGCCGGTAACAGATGTTGGTGTTAGTAGCTTGAGATGACAAGGACAGGAGCACTTGCACCGCAAGTAGTGACAAGCGCTGCAGACAGTGAGTCCGCTATTAGGCAGATTGCCAGCACCTGTCATCTAGATGGACTCATCTCGTAGGGAGGGACAACTAGAACAGAAAAGCCACCGTAACTTTCCTTTTAGTCTCATCAGATACATATCACACTTTAGCCACCTCTTTTATAAAACTTCCAACCTTCCAGTAACAGTGTCTGTATCGCACAGGAAACAGACAGAATGATTTGTTCAACCAACGTTCTTCATCAAGCCGATCAGACGCTCCGAAGGATTGTCTCTCAGACGATGAGGGAAGCAAAAGGTATGTTGGGCAGGTGCGTGGGGTTTAGCTGACACGACTGTGCTGCTGTTCTTGTTCCCTTGGGTAGTCGATTAGCTTTCCATCACGTTTACGTCATGTTTTTCGTTTCACTATGCAACTGGATTCTATAAAACTAAAAATTCTACCCCAGAGCAGGGTATATTCATCCATTCAAAACATTTTTATTGAGCGGCTCCTCTGGACCTGGTTTTATTCTAGATACTGGCATGTCACAGGGAGCAGAATATTACTCTGAGGAGAGAGACAGATAAATGCAGGAGTCTCTGCCGGTGCCCTGAAGAAAACTAAAATGAAGTGAGGCAGCGTAGAGTGACGGGAGAGCAGCTTTTAAAGGGTAATCAGGAAGGCTTCTCAGAGGTGATAGTTAGGCAGAGATATGAATAACAGAAAGAGGCAGCATGCAGGTATCTGGAGGTAGATCATTCCAGGCAGTGGACACAGGTGCTGAAGCCCCAAGGTGAAGTTGTTTGGTAGGTCCTAGGGCAGAAAAGAGGCCATTGAATCAGCTGAAATAAGGAATGGGGAGAGGTGGTCAGGGGCCGCATGTCCAGTCAGCAAGCTCAGTGTATTGTCCATCTGAACTTAGATGCCATGCGTGGCAGTTTTATAAAATAACTCCTTGAGGGGCGCCGGGGTGGCTCAGTTGGCTAAGCATCTGACTCTATATTTCGGCTCAGGTCATGATCTCATCATTCATGGGATGGAAACCCCCCCTTAGGCTCTGCGATGACAGTGCAAAGCCTGCTTGGGATTCTCTTTCCCTCTCTCTCTCTGCCTCTCCTCCTCTTGTTCTCTCTCTCTCTCAAAATAAATGAACATTTAAAAAAAATAACTCCTTTAGGTTTTAAATATTGAACTCTACACTGTTTAAAATTTGACTTAAAAACTAGTAGCAGCCTAACATTTCTTGAGCTTTTACATGCCAAGTGCCTAATGCATACTGTTTCCAGTCTTTACAGCCTCATGAGGTAGGTGTAATTTTACAAATGGGGAAGTGAAGGTTCTAAGAGGATCAAATAACTTGCCCAAGGCTGAACAGCTACTAGATACTTGGATAACCTGGGTTCAGAGTCAAGTCTGACTCTAGTCTGTGCTTTGTTATGCTCCCTGTATCCTCAGCATCTATTATTAATACCTTTACAACAGCTTAGAACATTGGAAAAAGAAACAATACACTAACCATATGGTGTGTTTCTTACTTTTTTTTAACCACAGTTTATAAGCAGATTTTATCTTGTACCTGAGTGTGTAACCCAGTACACACACACACGTGCACAGCAACAAGTTTCACAAAACCATCACCTTTAGTGAGCTCTACTGCCTTCTTTTTGATTCCATTTTAGATAAACACGGCTTGCAGCCTGCATCTCACTTGTAGGTTATAATCCAGAGTTCGAAAAGCACAGGCCTGGAACAGAAACAGCAATATAATTAGAACAGAAACAAAAATAGTTGCAGGAGCTCTCATTCAATCATTTGCCTTCCTTGTCTTCTGTATAAAATGAAAAGGAGAGAGGGAAATAGGATCACACTTGAATCACTCGTGACTCATTTCCCACCCGTTAAAAAAAAACTTTTTTTTTGGTGAGGGAGGTGGTAGTAGCTTCTAGATCTATGCTTAAATGAAATTAGAAATTCATTTCTCCTACCATCAAGAAAGTGAAAAGACAACCCACAGATCAGGAGAAAATACTTGCAAATCATATATCTCATAAGAGACTTGCATCCAAAATAGATAAAGGACTCTTCCCGCTCAGTAGTAAAGATAACCCAATTTTAAAAGTGGGCAAAGGATCTGAATAGCCCTTTCCCTAGGGAGGATACACAACTGGCCAGTAACCGCAAGAAAACACACTTGACATCATTAGTCATCTGGAAAATGCAAACCAAAACCATGAGAGGCAACTGAACCCACTCGCTATGCCAGCCAAAATCAGAGTCCAAGAGGTGGTGAGCATGTAGGGCGGTCCGGACCCCGTATGCTGCTTTGGCAGACAACCGAGCGGTTCCTGCAGCGAGTAAATGTAGTTACCGCAGGACCCAGCAATTCCACTGCCAGGGAAAGAGCAGTGAAAACCCTTGTTCATATAAAAATGTGTACACAAATGTTCGTGTCCGCATTACTCAGAGAAGCCAGGATGACCCTTGAAAATGTTATATGAAGTGAAAGAAGCCATCACCGAAGGCCACACATTGCTTGAGTCCAACCACATGACAGGTCCAGAAGGGAGAAATCTAGAGGCACAGAGCCCAATGCGGGGCTCGTTCTCCTGAACCTCGAGATCATGAACTGAAGTGCGATCAAGAGTCAGACACTTAACCAACTGAGTCGCCCAGGTGCCCCGAGTTGTAGTCTAAATGAATAAAGGGTATGGTATGCAAATTTACTTCAGTAAAGCTGTTTATTAATAAAAATCTAGTTCCTCAGTGACATTACTCACGTGGCTAGTGGCTGCTGTATTGAAAAGTGCAGATCCAGAACACTTCCATCCTGGTAGGAAGTTATACGTTGGAGATACTCTAGAGATTATGTACTACAGTTTCAACCACACTATCATTTCCTATTCCTGCCTTTTTGCCTTCCTACCAGTTAGTTCAAGAACATTCTAAACCAACTATCTTGTCAACAACAAAAAAATCTCCTTCAGACTTAACTTTTCTCCTTATGCATGGCATAGCAAGTTATTTAAAAGATTTTTTTCGTTATCATGTCAATGTGACCTTTTGCCGACATAGTACACCAACTCAACTGTGACTAACAAAGTAAGCTGATCAGTTTGTCAGAAGTATTCAAATTAATTTCCTGATGTTGTTAGACAGCCTGGCCTGATTTAGTTTACACAAATGAGTGTCTTTTCATTTTAGATGAACGAGTGCTTCCTTCCAACATGAAGCTTCTAGCAGAAGAACTCAACAAGCTCAAAGCAGAGTTTTTAGAAGATCTAAGACAAGGAAACAAAAAGTACCTGTGCTTTCCACAAACCATCAACGTATCAGACGTTATTTCTTTTTTTTGTTATGAGAAAGATAACATTGTCCAGAAATATTTTTCAAAGCATTAAAACTTTGGAGCTCCCAAATATCCAGGTTTGGTTGAGTTTGCAAAATAAAACAATTTTGTAATACTAGATGTTTTCTAGGCCAGTGATGGGAGTCACAAAACAAAAAGTCCCTTCTAAAGATCCATTTGTCAGAATAGAAATTACTTCAGTCGGTGACTTGTCAGATTTGACATGGATAATTGAGCATCAGAGGGAGGCTTCCCCAATTACGTGCCAGAACCCTTAGGGTAGGGCTGGTGGGGCCAGGAGTCTTTGTTTAATGGACCCTCAATAAAGCAGAGGAGGAAGACAAGGTGTGGATGCATGGAGCTGGTTTTGGTTTTAACTCATATGGCAGATCTTCTCATGGGTCAGGCATCAACAAATTCAAACCAGTGTAGCCATAAAACTTTTTTTTTTTAATTAAGTTTACATACTGGAAAATTACTAAGAACACTAATTGGATCCTAGTTTTCAAAGAAGAAAAATCGAGATCAATAAAAAGTGTTATTTTTTTATTCATGTATTACAAAAGCAAAGCTTCATTCACAATAAGAACTACAGACTAGATCTGGTTATTTTAGCATCCAACTGCTTTCTGGAATCCCTAAACAATATAGTGTTTTGCAACCATACTCAAGTTTTATGTTTTGCATATAAAATATGTTCTTTACATCAAAGTACATATTAACAAAAACAAGTTGTAGAAATCATATACCCTCTAATAAGATTATTTAATGAAAAAGTCCTTAGCTGGGAATTTCTTTAAAAATACATCCACTTGATAAATATTTTTGTAGAACTTAAAATGAAGTTTATCTCAACATTTTTTAAGTAATATCCCCTTTGTCAAACAATTCTGCAGATAAATGGCAAACACTTATTTCTAAAATGAAATAGCACTGGAAAATATTCAAAGTAAAAGTCTAGCCTTTACTTGAATTTCAAGAAGTTGTAGCTACATACTCAATAAAATCTGAAATGAAATTATTCCCTGTTAATCTCTTCACAGTTTATTAAAAAAATATTAGTGGAGATAAATTATCTACGAACTTTAAAAATCTAAACTTATGTTCACTGAACAAAAATAAATTTAGTTTCAGAACATTGCCTGTTCACAGCAAAGTACTATAAATAGTTCATGTTCAACTTTTCCTAGCAGCTCATTTCTATAAAATATTTGATTAAAAATAAAATGGGAGAAACATGTTCAACACTTAATGGAAGACAGTATCATCTTCCCATGTATAAAATTTAACTCACAGAAAATTTAAATAAAATCTTTTTAAAAAATACAATATTAAAAAAGTTTTTAAGGTAGATTTGATTCAAAAACTTTAGTGCATTTAGAATTAATTGTAGCTCTCAAGCACTGACGGCTTTGGAACACGGACTGTGCTCTTTTAAGTCCTAGGAAAATTAGGATTCTAATTCTAGTTTGTAATTATGAAAAAAAGATATTTTCTGTTTAAAAGGTACCTTCAAAACATCTATCTTTAGTTGTGAGAATAAAAAAAAGTGTTTGTCACTATTTGGCCCAGAATATAGTGTTAATAAACTGGTTTTAATGAGAGAATCCTTCCTCTTTCTTTAATGAAATCTCTCATTTTCTATCTTAGAGTATTGCTTTCGTTTGAAGAATACAAAGGATGAAGAGAACAATTGTAAAAGCTTCCAAATGACGGCAACCTGCTTCTCCTGGCCATACAGCAATACTAGAGCCAAGTTAGATTTGGAAATGGTTGCATTAAAGCGGATCTGAGCAGTGAGTGAGTGAGGCAAGAAGAGAAACACAATTGTAGATTCATAAGCCTCAGATTTCACAAGGAAGAGAGCTATTGATGGTTTGGACAGACTCCTTGCTGCGCTGTGAACAATGCCGCTGGGATTAGATTCGACTGGATATGAAACCACAAGAACTCATTTTACTGGCTTCCTTGCATTTGGAAGGGAGGGCAGAAGGTCCATTAACTTGGCACTTGGGGGCTCTGTGGACATACACTGTCATTTCCCTTTTAGTCACTATAGAAGAGTTGAGGTCTTGTTTAATAAATGCTTAAGAGTTAGGATATTCTCTTTAAGAAGCCAATTAGTAACACTTTTTAAAGATCTGAACCAAATTAAAAATAAAACTTTTGCAAAGTACACAGAAACCAGCAGTTAGTAACAATATATTTTATTGTTTGACCAAGCTCTCTTCAGAGTAAGCTAGTTATTACACAATAAAAAACAATAGCCTCCTATTCAAAATTATTCTAGATTTAGCAAGTCTTATTTTTGTAAACAAATTAAATATCACATTTCACTGCATCTTGTATCTATTTTCCTACTTTTGTACCCTTTCCTACTAAGGCGGCGATTCAGTCTCCGTATAGTTTTGTCACTGTACACAAAAAACTGGCAGACCTGCAAAGAAGTGTTACAACTTGAATTCACAGAAAATATTTCAAATGGCCAATTCTGAAGGAAAAACCAGAATTTGTTCTGGACACACATTCTCACTTTTTTAAGTATTACTTCACCATCACATTTTCCCATATGTTATTATACCCACCTCTTCTCAGAAATTATGGACAATGAATTGACAGAAGGCAGGAAATGGGATTTCAGAGATTTTTTAGTTTTTTGTTTTATAAAGGACTGTATTTCCGAAGAGTAAGATGGATGAATTACACTGTACCTCTTTGGTCATCAAAGGAATAGAAGGAATAACAGTCTCAGCATACTTATCAACCTCACCTGATAGTAATGAGGTCAGAATGAAGAATTTAAATGAAAAGTTCAAATTAAAAGAAACAAAAAGGCATCTTTATAGATAATCCTCTGATATTTCTAGCACTCTCCTGTATTTACCTGTGGTTTTTACAATAAACCAGAATAAAAAGATAGGTGTTTAAACTAGAAATTGAATAAACAGGTATTTTAAATAGTAAACCCATTCATTTCTTTTCAGAGCTTTTAACTCATATTTTTATAACTTTAAAAAGAATGAACTATTACATTTTCCCTTATGGGAAAAAAAAATCTACAGAAAATAGTTCTGTGATTATTAGTTGAAACGAAAGCACTGATTCAACTTAAGCAATGTGAACTAAACAAGCATATCAGTTAAGGGTGCTGTTAAAAGGCAATTCTTCTACCTAACACTGAAATCAGCTGTTAATAGAATTCGTAAGAGGCAGTAATTCTACCATTTTGAAATATGGCAGAAATAATATCAAGCTGCAATGTGTATGTTGACATACCAAGAGTAGCAATAAGCTTTGAAGATTTTATGGACCATAAATATGGGAAATTTAAATGAATACCTGTTAGGATTATGATTGCACTCCAATTCTCAAATGTCTAAATGAAACAAAAAAAGAGACCTCAATGTGTCTAACTGTTCCAATACATAAATGACCCTGACCAGATTTTTATGGAAAACAAAAAAGGAGAAAACTTTGTTTCCACTGTCAAACTTACATTCTATAAATATATAGATAGATAGACTTTAAATTAGAAAACAT
>NW_027529672.1:28249-48209 GCF_008692635.1 Crocuta crocuta
TGCCCCCCCCCCCCCCGGAAAAAAAAAAAAAACAATAAACAAAACTATAAAACATAAAAAGGTAAAACCAGGTAAAGCATAATGTGATTATTTTCAATCAGTGTTGGTTATGTTGTCCCCTTGCAAAATGACAGGCAAAATCATACTTGTTTTTACACTTGCAGCCACATATGTTACACTGGAAAGGATTTTCATACCCATGACATCCCATATGAATAGTGTAAAGGATGTTGTCGGCAAAGTACATGTCACAGTGCTGGCAGTGGTGCAGGAGCTGGGGGTCCTGGACCGGCAGCGTCGGAGCGGGAGTGCTCGGCTGGCTGTTTCCTAGGCTGGGGGTACTGGTGTGGGCACTCGGTTCACTGCTCGGACCTGCCACCGGACTGTAGTTCCTCTGACTGTGGGGCGGCCGAGGCTCAGGGCTCGTGGGGGAGGAGCTCTGAGGAATACTCGCAGACACGGCGGCAACGACTGCCTGGGCAGAGGGCTGCTGCATCATGAAAGGCTTCTCATCGGGGCAGGGGACCACATCAGGGGAGGCGGGGTTTTGGTTTTCTGGCGGTAAACTGGACAGCTGTCCCGCCAGAGTTGAGAGCTGATTTAAAGGGTTGTCAACCATGAGTTCTTGGGGGTCCCTTGGCAGGCCACCCGTTGGCGCGGTTTTTGCCATACTTTCATATGAGTCGGTCTGGATATTTGGGATTTCATGGGCAAAGTCGTTAAGGTAGTCTGGCTTCTGAACCACCATGGAAGGTGGACTTAAGTTGATCAGTGCTCTTCTGCTATAGCCCAGATTACTTGTTTTCTTCTGTAAAACTCCCCACATTTTCTTGCTGCTTAAGGAAGACCTAGTACCTTTAATTGGTACCATTTTATGCTTGCGCCTTCGATGGTGGGACAGGTTACTTCGATCACTGCAGCGGAAGGAACATAATTCACATTTGTATGGTTTTTCTCCTGTGTGGGAACGCATGTGGGCTTCCAGATGGCGCTCATAAGCAGATGCGAATGGACATAAGTGACACCTATGAGGTTTCTCACCTGTTTAAAAAGAAAAATGGGGGAGAAACTGCAAAAGTAGCTCATTTATGGACAGTTTCATGTTTTGTCCGTTCATTAGATTTAGAAATCAGTCAGATTTCTTTGCAAAGAAACCTGTAAGCTTAAATAAAGCTTAAGAACTCATCAGCAACAATTTGAGATATACAGACTCATTCTATTAGTCAGTGTCATGGAAAAGTTATGGCTTCAGCTGGCATTTTGGAAAGAAGAAATAGCAAAACGGACGATAGTATTCCCTATGTAACACTAACTTTACCAAAGGTATGCCTCAGTTATGTTTATGTACACACCTGTACATGAACACTTCTTCATATTCATACACACACACAAATACCCCTTCCTCCAGAAAAAATACAAAAAGCCTTTCTAAAAAATCCTTCTACTCAACAGAAAGCTCAAAATGGAAATGAGTTTCCTTGTCCAAGTGGAGTTATGCAAAGTGTCCCTCCAAAATGGCCAGTGATTTACCTCTACCTTCCTCCTCTTCCTCTCCAGCTGCCAGAAGGGATAATTTGAGTTAGTGCCCTGAGCTGAAAATGTTATAAAATATATATCTGGAACATGAGATTTGAAGCCATTAATTTAACAAATAAGTACTAAGTACTTACGATGTGTCAGATGTTCTTTTAGGCTCTGCGGGCACCAAGTGGCCCTGACACAAACCCTGTCCTCAGAAGGTGTCCTCAGAAGGCCACCACCCCACAGCATGAGAAACCAGGGGCACACAGCTGGGACACCTGACCAGGGCAGGCACAGTTAGGGTTTCTCAGAAGGTGAGGTAGCTACAGCGGGCCCTGGAGATTAGCAGTGTAGTCTGTGACTGTATAAATGCCTTGTCCCTGGGTCTGCAACTGAAACATACTTACTAAGGATAAAGATAAATAACATTTTATCACTTGACACTACTGTTAGCATTAACCTGCCCAGCCTGAGACGCAGATACATGTTGAGAAATTATCTGGAACAAGAAGAAAGATGGCTAACGAAGGGGAAGCTCTTAGAAGGGGCCTGACTTCCTCTCATTATGCTATTGTTTTGGAAAAATGGAGTAACTTCTCCATTTATCCATACTGTATTATCAACTGTCAACTTTAAACGATTAGAACTATTTATAGGACGGATCAACCCGCCTTCCTTGGCCCCTCTCCTACCCCCAGACAAATGCCTTCTCCAGCCATTTCTCCGTTACCTGTGTGGATTCTAATGTGTTCAATAAGCCGGGCCGTTCCTTTGCTGGCATAATTGCAGTAGCGACACTTGAGCTTCCCATCGAAGGTCCTTTCAAACCCGTCTACTAACATTCCTGAGTTTTCATCCAGAGAAACTTCCACAGATGGGTGATCGAGTCCATTTTGATCACCATCTGTTCCAGCTATAAACAAAGTGCAGCAAAAGAAATTATGCATCTCAGAATCAACTCAATTTAGCAATTTGGTTTTGAGTGGTAAAAAAATCATAAATTGATAGTTTATTTAGCACAAAAGCTAAGCTCATAAGATGCTGACTTTCTCTATTGAGGTTAATTTCACACAAAAGCAGTATCCTGTTTTTGAGAACCTTTTACAGGGAGATCTCAAATTCTTACACATGCATTTTCTCAGTCCTCCACATGCTTCTGAAGAAGAGAGCTGGGGCTGGGGATTATCCTGATGGGATAGGTGAGGAGATAGAGGGGAGTAAGGAGTAATGGCAAAGTTACACACATTTAAGATTCTAGCCACTTCTACAAATATTATAATTGGCAGTCACGATAACATCCCCAAATCCTAACTCTTTTAACTGCAGTCTCAAGCAAATAATGTTGACTTTTGCACTGTTCCATTTGGTTTACACACATGTTCTGGATGCTGGGATGCATTTAGGATCTTAAAATTCTAATTAAGCACAGGAAGGAAGATACCATATCTGATACCTCTGAATGTTACAACTGCAAGAATTTGAAAGCTTTTTAAAAGGTATCTGTCCGGCCCTTTGCTTTTAACTTGATCTGACTACTTCTCTGTATCTATAAAGAAACTGAAGGGGCAAGTACTCCTAACCAGGAAGACCAGGAAGCAGTGGGGACGACAAGCTTGCTGTCTTGACTCCCAGTCCAGGAGCCTACACACTGGAGTGTCGGAAGGGACATTTTCATTCCTACAACTTCATGGGAAAAGCACTTGTACTCCATGCCCAGGAGACAGCAGCACTGGTATGAACAAGTCAAGCCTCCTCCCCCACTGTGTCCTCCCTGCTTCACCAGGAGAAAAGTGATTTCGTTTGGTGAAAATGCAATATCCAACACAGTGCCCCTGCACTGGAGGGACAAGGCTATGTCTCCTTCTCCGATTTCTCTCTCAAGCCAGTGACTCTAAAAATTTAACGTGTATGTATATTAATCACATGGGGAGCTTGTTAAAATACAGAGTCAGTAGACCCGCAGTGAGGACTGGCATTTTACACGTCTGCCAAGCTCCCAGGTGATGCCTGGTTACTGCTGCTGGTCCCTGGACTATAGAGCCACATACCATCTTCATCGGGGTCAACAAATTTCCCATGAGGATCAGACAGTAAATACTTTGAGGCTTTATAGGCCACATGTTCTCCACAAGTACTCAACTCTGCTGTTACAGTATAAAAACAGGTAAAGAAAATGTGTTAACAAGCAAATGTGGCTATGTTTCAATAAAACTTTATGGATGCTGACTTCTGAATTTCATACACTTTGCATGGTATGTTATAGTATTGTTTTGGTTCCCCCACCCCACCCCAACCATTTTAAAATCTAGAAATCACTTTCTTAGTTTGCAGGTCATACAAAACCCATTAGCAGTCCAGGCGGGGGCCATGGGCTGCAGTTTGTTGACCCTGGAACTACATTCAGGAATAAATTCCAGTGTGTGTGGTAAGCAAACAAGACAAAGTCTATCTGTAGCAGGCTCAGGTGGGTCGCTGCTTTCTCTATCCTAGTTTGTGGTCTAGCTGGTTAAACACAGCCCTTTCTTCATTTCAAGGAAACTCCTATCATGTCTCTGGTCTAATCCAGACTTCCTAATGGCCAAATCCTTTGTGTAGTGAAGTGGACGTTCGACCCCCTTGGTTTCCTTGTTGTCTAGTGTTAGCTAACAGAACTTAGAAGATGGGAAGGATGTTTAGAACTCCTAACCTTTCAATGAGACCATAATGCCTCTCTAGACTCTGTTAGGCCCTTGGGGAAGCTTCATTCTCCCTCAACAATAATCTGACATGTTTAAAGAGGGAAACAAATTGTCCTGTATCTAAGTAAAAATGGAATGATTCACATTAATCAATAGTAGTCTTCATCATATGAATAGCTATACACAAACATTAATATATTTAGGAAAAGTAAATTATTTAATAGTATTAAGATGAGTCTACCTCCCTGAAGAGCCTCTGCTTCTTTATCCCCACTAACTGATCCAGAAATCATATTCACATGATGAGTCTGTTGAGTCAGATATTCCTGGAAATCTTTCACGAAGTCCAAAGGCTCTGGTTTCTTTTCACCCATCTTTACTTTTTTCTTTTTCTTTCTTTCCTTCTTTCTTTCTTTCTTTTTAAATTTTTATTTTTTTTGAAGTTTACAGTTTGTTATGCCTGGGGGAAAAAAAGTGAAATGTTTTCACACTATTTAGTGAGATTCTGTATGTATTAAAACAACAGTGACAAAGATTACTATGTGCAAGGCACTATACAAAGCTACAGAGAACACAGTATCTGCCTTTCAACAGCTTATCATTTTCTTGGTGAATTAGATAAGACATACAGAAAATGGTGAAAACTGAATACAGTTAATATTTAAATAAACTAGGATTCAAACTTAAAGTATGGAAAGAAATTACAAAAACAGAAAGTCCAGATGAAAGAAATAGGCACATCAGCAGGGATTATCAATGGATACAGTAAAAAAACAAACAAACAAACAAACAACAACAACAACAACAACAAAAAACCCAAGTGGTTCATTCAGGGCCAGAGAGAATTTTTTGGATGATGGACGTGTTACATATCTGCATTGTCCAATATAGTTGCTACCAGCCATACACAGCAACAAGTACTTGAAGTGTGGTGAATACAGATGACCTGAGTTTCTAAATTTTATTTAATTAATTTAAACTGAAATAGCTACATATGGCTAGTGACTATCATTTTAGACAGCAAAGGCTGTCAAATCATAGGGTTCACATGGATGAATACTCTAGAAATAGGTGATCTATCTTCAACAAGGGTGGCAAACTTTTTCCATAAAAAGGCCAGACAGTATTTTAGGCTTTGCAAGTCATAAAGTTTCTGTGCAACTACTCAACTGTCATTATAGCTAAAAGCGGCCATAAAAAAATACGTACATAAATTGAATATGGCTGTGTTCCAAAATAAAGTTTTATAGAGGCAGGCCTTAAGCCAGGTTTGGCCTATAGGTCATAATTTCCTGACTCCTGACCTAGAAATCCAACTTACCATCTCCACCACCACCCATCATGCTATGAGAATGGGGGGAAAATTAAGAAAGAAAACAAAAAATCAGATGCTAATGTAGAGGAAAAGTCTCCTTTAAGATTTTGTAATTATAAACTAAACTGGTCCTCACATAGGTATAATTATGGCCCAAATTCGGAATCAGATAATGAAACAGTTTTCTGGTAAAAAGGAAGTCTAGCGCCTAGGAGACAAAGGATTTTTCTTCCAGTAAAAATGTTTTTATGCAAATGTCTAAGGTCTTGTTAAATGTCTTCTGCTAAATTTTCCCCCTATATTCCAACTATTTAATGAGTAATTTCTATCTTTAAAAAAGTCCTCGTCTTTAAAAGCCAGTAGAGGGGTGCCTGGGTGACTCAGTTGGTTGAGCGTCTGACTTTGGCTCAGGTCATGATCTCATGGCTCGAGCCCCACATCAGGCTCTGTGCTGACAGCTCTAAGTCTAGAGCCTGCTTCTGATTCCGTGTCTCCCTCTCTCTTTGCCCCTCCCCTGCTCATGCTCTGTCTTTCACAAAAGTAAAATAAACATTAAAAATGAAATGAAATGAAATAAAAATAAAATAAATAAATAAAAGCCCATACAATGAATCTAAAGATTAGTCACTTCTCAGTATGTATAACACTTTCTCAAAGTCCGGCATACACACAGAAGAGCACATAAATCCTAAGGGTGGAGCTCAATGGATTGTCACAAACTGAATGCATCCAAGAAGTCAGTACCCACGTCAAGAAACAGAAGGCCGCCACATCCTGGCAGCACCCCAGGACACCTTCCTGTGCTGGTCCCCTGGAGCCCCGGCAAGGACCCCACTACCTCTGAAATTGCTATGGCACAGGGTTTGCACATACCAGCTTCAGATACTGCAAAATGGCTTTTCAAAGTGCTTAGGTCAGTTTACACTCCCACCAGCAGTGAACAAGAGCTCTCTTGCTCTACGTCCCTACCAACACACAGGTATTTTCTGCTTTTATCACTGTAGCCATTCCTGTGGGTATAGGGTGGTATCACACTGGTTTTCATTTCTATTCCTTGATATTTAATGAAGTTTGGACTTTTTATGTTAATTAGCCATAATAACACCGTCTATTTTCATACCCAGTGAGATCTGTCAAGTCTTTTGCTCATTTTTCTAATAGGTTAAGAGTTCTTTGTAGTTTCTGGATATGAGCTCCTTACTGGATATGTGTCTTCTCTGTTTGCCTTTTCGCTTTCTTAAAGATAATCTGATGAACACAAGTTCTTAAGACAGTCCAATTTACCCACTTCTTTCTCTACATTTAGTTTTGTCCTTACCAGTATTTTTCTTGAGAATGTTCTGCAGTTTCTTCTAAAATCTTTACTAGTTTCTTTTTTTAACATTTCATATTTTTATCTGGAATTAAGCTTTGTGTACGTATAGTGTGAGGGAAGAGTCAAAATATAATTTTTTCCTCAAAGAGATGTCCTAGCAACACTCATTTCATAGACCAGCCTTTCTCCACTAGATTCTATTATCACCTTTCTAAATCAGGTGATTGCATATATGTGGCTCTATTCCTGGATTCTCTATTCTGTTCCACGGGTCTATTTTTGTCTGTCCTCACACTAACACCACACAGTCTTTTTCTTTCTTTTTTTTTTAACTATTTAATTTTTATTTTCTTTTGAAAGTTAGTGATGCGCAGGCAGAATCTACACATACATATTTGCATTTGGCTGATAAAAAGAAAAGTTTTAAAAAAGTGCACAAGAAATAAAGGGTGCCAAGCACAGATGACAATCACATTAAGAACTAAACAAACAAACCTACTCCAGTGGAATTCAACCTGCAGTGGTGGAAAAGACTGTCAAATCCACAGAATCTTAAGAGCTGGAAAAGTTAAGAACTAGAAATCAAGTCCTTCCCCTCCTCCCTCACAAGATAATCCCCTCTATAATTTTATGACCAGCCAGATCCTTTTCATTACATCTCTGGTCAGAAATTCTCTTCTCTCCTCTATAGCTGATAGTGTCCCTGATCTTACAGTCAACTCTTAAATGGTATGACAATTTTTTTAGATTCCTTCTGAATTTTTTCTAGGAGGTGTCACAAATTATGATATCCGCTCCTGGCATGAGATCTCAGAGAATCTTCTAGGGATGGATGGAGCGGGCGGCATGTAAACAACCTCCTTTACCTGCTATTTAGATGACTTTCAAATTGCTGAATATTTTAAAGTTATTTCAACCAAATGGAGATTAACACAATACATGTATGTCCCATACAGTTTTTTTTTTAACTAAAGGGGATTTTTTAGTAGATATTCTGATAGTTTTACTATATTAGGTATTTACATGTATATATATATTTTTAAAAGTGATTCATCACTTACATATAATACCCAGCCCTCTTCCCAACACGTGTCCTCCTTAATGCCCCTGGCCCATTTAGCCCATCCCCCCTCACCCTCCAGCAACCGTTTGTTCTCTGTATTTAAAAGTATCTTATGGTTTGTCTCCTCTGTTTTTATATTATTTTTGCGTCCTTTCCCTTATGTTCATCTGTTTTGCATCTTAAATTTCACATACGAGTGAAATCATATATTTGTCGGACTTATTTCACTTAGCATAATATACTCTAGTTGTATACATGTTATTGCAAATTAGAAGATTTCATCCTTTTTGATCACTAAGATTTCTATCTATCTATCTAGATTATCTATCTATATGTGTAAATATATACACATCTTTTTTATCCATTCATCAGTCGACAGACATTTGGGCTCCTTTCATGCTTTGGCTATTGTCAATTGTGCTGTTATAAACACTGGGGTGCATGTGCCCCTTGAACAGCACATCTGTATCCCTTGGATAAATACCTAGTAGTGCAAGTGCTGGGTTGTAGGGTAGATCTGTTTTGTAATTTTTTGAGGAACCTCCATACTGTTTTCCAGAGTGGGTGCACCACTTTGCATTCCCCCCAGCAGTGCAAAAGGGTTCCTCTTTTTACACATCCTCGCCAATGTGTTGTTTCCTGAGTTGTTAATTTTAGCCATTCTGACAGGTGTGAGGTGGTATCTTGTGGTTTTGATCTGTATTTCCCTGATGATGACTGACATTGAGCATCTTTTCATGTGTCTGTTAGCCATCTGGAAGTCTTCTTTGGAAAAGTGTCTATTTATGTCTTTTGCCTATTTCTTCATTGGATTATTTGCTTCGGGGGTGTTGAGTTTGATAAGTTCTTTATAGATTTTGAATATTAACCCTTTATTTGATATGTCATTTGCAAATATCTTCTCCCATTCCATGGGTTAGTTTTGCTGTTTCCTTCACCGTGCAGAAGTTTTGTTTTTGTTTTTTCTTTTATCTTGATGAGGTCCCAATAGTTCACATTTGCTTTTGTTTCCCTTGCCTCTGAAGACATGTTGAGGAAGTTGCTACAGCCGAAGTCGAAAGGTTGTTGCTTGCTCTCTCCTCTAGGATTTTGATGGCTTCCTATCTTACACTTAGGCCTTTCATCCATTTTGAATTTATTTTTGTGTATGGTATGAGAAAGTGGTCCAGGTTCATTCTTCTGCATGTTGCTGTCCAGTTTTCTCAACACCATTTGCTGAAGAGACTATCTTTTTTCCATTGTATACTCTTTCCTGCTTTGCCAAAGATTAGTTGGCCATATATTTGTGAGTCCATTTCTGGGTTCTCCATTCTGTTCCACTGATCTATGTGTCTGTTTTGGGCCAGTACCATACTGTCTCGATAATTACAGCTTCATAATACAGCTTAAAAGTCCAGAACTGTGATGCCTCCAGCTTTGGTTTTCTTTTTCAGGACTATTTTGGCTATTCAGGGTCTTTTCTGGTTCCGTACAAATTTTAGGATTGTTTGTTCTAGCTCTGTAAAGAATACTGACGTTATTTCGACAGGGACTGCACAGAATATGTAGGTGCTTTGTGTGCTATCAACATTTTAACAATACTTGTTCTTCCAATACATAAGCATGGAATGTTTTTCCATTTCTTTGTGTCTTCTTTAATTTCTTTTATAAGCTTTCTATAGTTGTCAGTGTAAACATTTTTCACCTCTTTGGTTAGGTTTATTCCTAGGTATTTTATCGTTTTTGGTGCAACTAGAAATGAGATTCCTTGATTTCTCTTTCTGCTGCTTCAGTATTGGTGTATAGAAATGCAACTGACTTCTATACATTGGTTTTATATCCTATGACATTGCTGAATTCATGGATCAGTTCCAGCAGGTTTTTGGTGAGATTTTTGGGTTGTCCACAGAGAGTATCATGCCATCTGTGAAGAGTGAAAGTTTAACTTCCCCCTTGCCAATGTGGATGCCTTGTGTGTGTGTGTGTTTGTGTGTGTATTGTCTGACTGCTGAGGTTAGGACTTCCAACACTATGATGAATAACAGTGATGAGAGTGGACATCCTTGTCGTGTTCCTGACCTTAGGGGGAAAGCTCTTAGTTTTTCCTTATTGAGGATGATATTAGTAGTAGGCCTTTCATATATTGCTTTTATGATGCTGAGGTATAATCCTTCTATCCCTACTTTCTTAAAGGTTTTTATCAAGAAAGAATGATGTATTTCGTCAGATGCTTTTTTAGCATCTATTGAGAGGATCATGTGGTTCTTATCCTTTATTAATGTGATATATCACATAGATAGATTTGTGAATATTAAATTAACCCTGCATCCCAGGAATAAATCCTGCCTGATCATGGTGAATATCTCTTTTAACGTATTGTTGGATCAGGTTTGTTAGTATTGTTGGGAATTTTTCCATCCATGTTCACCAGGGAAATTGGGTCTGTAAGTTCTCCTTTTTAGTGGGGTCTTTGGTCTGTCCTGGAATCAAGGTAATGCTGGCCTCACAGAATGAGTTTGGAAGCTTTCCTTCCATTTCTATTTTTTGGAACAGCTTCAAAAGAAAAGGTGTTAATCTTCTTTAAATGTTTGGTAGAATTCCTCTGGAAAGTCATCCAGCCCTGGACTCTTGTTTGTTGGGAGGTTTTTAATTCAATTTCTTTACTGGTTATGGGTCTGTTCAAATTTTCTATTTCTTCTTGTTTCAGTTTTGGTAGTTTATATGTTTCTAGGAATTTGTCCATTTCTTCAGATCACCCAATTTGGTGGCATATAATTGCTCATAATATTCTTATTGTTTATATTTCTCCAGTATTAATTGTGATATCTTCTCTTTCATTTGTGATTTTTTTTTTTAAATTTGGATCCTTTCCTTTTGCTTTTTGAACAATCTGGCCAGAGGTTTATCAATTTTGTTAATTCTTTCAAAGAACCAACTCCTGGTTTCATTGACTTGTTCTACTGGTTTTTTAAATTTCAATATCATTGATTTCTGCTCTAATCTTTATTATTTCCCATCTTCTACTGGTTTGGGGCTTTATTTGCAGTTTTTTTTTCCTCCCTTCCCCTCTAGTTTTCTGTTAAGTTTCTCAAGATCCACATGTGAGTGAAAACATATGATATCTGTCTTTCTCCCTTACTGCTTTCATAATTCTTTCCTTGTCATGTATTTTGTGAATTTGACTATGATATGCCTTGGGGATGGTCAGTTTTTGTTGAATCTAATGGGAGTTCTCAGTGCTTCTTGGGTTCTGATGTCTGTGTCCTTCCCCAGTTTAGGAAAGTTTTCTGCTATAATTTGCTCACATAAACCTGCCCCTTTTTCTCTCTTCATTTTCTGGAACTCCTATGATTTGGATGTTATTCCTTTTTAATAAGCCACTGAGTACTCTAAGTCTAGTATTATGTACTTTTGCTTTTGCTTCCCTCTTTTTGCTCTGCTTCATTACTCTCCATGATTTTGTCTTCGTTATTACTGATTCACTGCTCTGCTTCTTTCATCCTTGCCACCGTGGCATCCACTCGAGACTGCATCTTGGCTACAGCATTCTTAATTTCATCCTAACTAGATTTTACTTCTTTTATCTCTGCAGAAAGGGATTCAATGCTTTTTTCAACCCCAGACAGTATTCTTATTATCATGGTTCTAAATTCTTGTTTAGACATCTTCCTTGTATCTTTGTTGATTAAGCCCCTGGCTGTCATTTCTTCCTGTTCTTTCTTTCTTGGGTGAATTCCCTCATTTTGTCATTTTGGAAGAATAAGAAAGTTAATAAAAGCTAAAAACTAAAAAATTAAAAACAAAACAAAAAATCGAATGAAAGAAGTTAGATTGTAGGTGTATTTCGGTCTGCTTGTTGAAAGAAGCTTGACAGAATAGGAAAAAAGGGGAAGGAAAATAAGAAAAGAAAAGGTAAAAAAAAATTATTTTTTACAAGCCCTGTTTTATTTATTTTTTATTAAAATTATTATGACATTTACTCACTTTGGAGAGATAGAGAGCATGAGTGGGAGAGGGACAGAGAGATGGAGACAAAGAATCTGAAGCAGGCTCCAGGCTCTGAGATATCACCACAGAGCCTGACGTGGGGCTTGAGCTCATGAAGCATGAGTTCATGAACTGAGCCAAAGTCTGATGCTTAACTGAGCCACCCAGGCACCCCTAGAAATTTTTAAATTAAAAAAAATTTATAGACTAAAATGAAATAAAATAGAATAAAAAATTTTTAATGAATACGGTAAAAAAATAATAAAAAAGAAAAGAAAAATAAAGTTTTCTCTTTCTGTATCCAAGAAAAAGAAAATGGAAAAAACAAAACAAAACCAATTGAAACAAAAACAGAAGCAGAAAAACGAACTAATAAATGAAACAGCAAACAGAATTAAACCCAAATGAAGTTACATCCAATTTCCCCTAGAACTCGAACTATGAAGTACCCTATAGTCTGTACACTAAGCCGGTGGAAGGACTTGTGCTGGTGTTCTAGGGGATATGCCTGGAGGGAGCATTTGGGCGGGGCTTGGTGTAACAGCTCCGTTCTCCACTAAGTTGAGCTGCTTAGCTTACTGAGGTAGATCAGTGCGGTGCGCATGTGCGTGAGTGGGAGAAATGGAAATGGCTTCACCCAGCTCCCTAGTCTCCGGCACAAGAACTTCATGCTCTCACCAACCTACAATCAAGTACCTCTCCTTTGTTTCAGGGCTCTGTCCACTCCCCACCTCTACTCTGTAGATGTCCAAGCTGTCCACCTACCAGGCAGCACCTCCCTCCAGAGTTTTGATCTCATATGGGATTGTGTTTCAAAATCCCACACTTCAAGAGAACCCTGTGGCTTGGACCCACGCTGACTCTCTGTGGCAGGGTCTGGCTGAGCAATGGCCAGGTGCTGGCTTGCCCCAGAAAATGTTCATGAGATCGCACAGCCACAGAGGTTCAGAGACTGTGGCAAATCACAACACACAACTGGCGTCAGGTTTCACCACACTCTAGTGTTTTTGTCCCAATATCACCAAATGTGTCTGCTCTCTGGAGTCCACTGAGATCTTTCTGTCTGTGGGGAGGCCGTATGGCATCTACCAAATGCTTTCCAATCAAGGGAACCACTTCTCCCCATGTGGTACGCAAACCCCTCAGACCCCGCTGCCTACTCCTGGGTATTCGCCCTATATGCTCACCAGAGCACCACCAGGCACTTGGCTCCAGAACTCCAGACCCTGTGCTCCACTGTTTATAGAATCCTGGTGGTATTGAAACCCTCTCCTTTCTTCCCGTTAATGGTTTTGGGTAACAGATTTCTTGTTCAGTCCCCTGTGTTTTTCACTCTTCTCTCTTTCTTTCTAGCTACTTTCAAGGGAGTGCTTTTCCTGCTCTCTCCCTCTTTCTCTGTCCTCTCCACAAAAACAGCTCCCTACCCTCTGCTGCTTTTGTCTCCCTCAGTTCACCTCTCTGCACTGCGTACCTGCTGAGTTCTGTGGCTCACATTATGTAGACTGTTGTGTTAATCTTCAGATCAATTTCCTAGGTGTGCAAAATGGCTTAGTGCTAATCTAGCTGCAGTTCAGGGACAAGACAAACTGAGGATCTCCATGCTGCTCTGCCATCTTCTACCACACAGTCCAATAATAAAAATCTTAACAACTCAGGCACTAAGGTCCACCAGTACATTTTTCTCCTCAAGAATATCTGGACTACTCTGGGTACTTTTCAGTCTGTTTTCCAAAGCAAGAACTGTGGAGTTGAGAAGTGAGAAGGCTCTACAACAGCACATTTCCCAATTATCAGAAGCCTGATTGATATTTTAAGACTAAAACTTTTGTTTTAACTAACTTAACTAGAACTCTACTAGATATAGACTAATCATTAACTATGTCACTCCTGTAGAGTGCTGTACTATACAACAATGCAGTGATATGTTAGGAACTAATAAAGGACACAGGGGAGTTCTTGGTTTCCCTTGCTTACTGGCCCCAGACCGATTTATTTAATTTCTGTATTTTTTGTCTTCCTCTCTCCTCACATCTAACTTGTTCTAATTTATTCTGAACATATAAGGATGTGCAAATGACCACATTTTCACAGTTCTTAATGGAACATTTGTGAATAGTTATTTTCCTTGCTTCTTACAAAATGTTTAGAGATTTTTAAAAGGTATTGTTATTACTATATCTTTTCACGGTTTTCTAGAAAGTTGAGGCCACTGAAAGTCTATCCTCCAGATAAACAGAGTATTATGGTATTAGGCCAAACTTACTAGCTTGAAGACTCTAAACAGCAGCTTTTCTCAGCCTAGTTTCTTATTTTGTAAAATGGGACAGTAATACCAACTGGCAGTGGTATTTTAAGGTTTACAGGTATGGGTACATAAAGAATCTCACAACATGTGTCGCATACGTCACGTTCTCAGACAACAGTGGGTGTTTTGGAGTAAAAAATGGTTATACCTCAGGTCAAAAAATTCTTCCTGTCCCAGATTCAGTTTTTTCCCTTTTTCTATAAATCAGTTCATCAACTGAGTATAATAAGCTATCGTTTCATTTATTCATTCTTTAGTTACAATGAAACACATACGGTCTACCCTCATCTTGTTAATTCTCATAGCCCAAACTGCAATTTCCCCAACTCATATCTTATTTTACTCTTTTCGGCCACCTCTTTAAATAATTTGCTTTAGTCTGGCTCAACTTCCTCAATCTTAAGGATAATTGTTGGTTTCTGAACAAGTCTGTTTCAGTTGCTTTTTCCCATCTTACCATGCTTATCTGAACTGGTTCTCTCTGCTTCCTAATCAGTGTACTACTATTTGTTCCATGACTATTGTTGATTCTGCCCATTTGTCCTTTAAAATTTAGCCTTTGACTAGGGGGGAAAAGGTGGACCAGTCAGCTCCAATGAAAAAGATTATTAAGAATAAGATCAACAATAATTGGTAGTAAGATCATATCTCAATAAAAGGGAAAGGGAAAAAAGGACAACAAAACACAGATGGGTGAGAAACAGTGTAAAAATATACCTAAAAGGGTATGAAATACAGCAGGCAGTTTATCAAACGAGTTCCAGAAAGATAAAAAAATAAACCAAGAGGAATGTTTTTCAAAAACATAACGATCAAGAAATTCCAAAATTAAAGATGCCTTTCAGACAGAAAAGCATCATGGAGTATAAAACAGAACATATGATAATAAAACAACACTGAGACACATTTTGAAATCTTAAAACCTCAAAGAAAAGAATATAAAACTACTTAGAGGAAAAAAAGGCAATACACCCACGTTAAAAAAAAACACACCAATCAGGGTGATATCTGAGTGTCAAACAATAGGTGCAAGAAAATAGCAGAGAAATCATTTATTCAAATTTAGATTGTTTAAATTTCAAGTTGATAAAGGATATCTTCCAAAAATCTACATCACAATTAACAGAAAATTTAGTTGCATTCCCTTTGGAATCAAGAACAAGCCAAGGATGCTTGCAATTACTATTGTTACTCAATAAAGGAATAGAGGTAGAGGCCCCCACAGTAAGAGGAAAAAAGAAATACAAGGTATGAGGACTGGTAAGGCCCTACAGATTGTGTCCCAATTATAAAAGTTGTAATGAAGAAAGAAATCCTGGTATTTACACTGCAACTTAGCATCACTTCTTGCTAATCAGTTCATATGAAAACTGAGATGTTTCCACTGGAAAATATCTGAATTGCTTTGATAGGCTTCAAAAAGCAAGATAAATCTTACCAACTCCTGATTAGAAAGCCTAACACTGCTACGGTACAACATGTGACCACGCAGGAAAAAAATGCATGCGATTGCCAGTAAGCAAGCAGAAGAAAATGGTATTTTTATACATGCATCTCAAGTTTTAAGAACACAAATGGGCCTAATTACAGAGGATGGCTGGCATATTTTGACAGTCTTGGCTATTATCACATTGTCACATTATAAATTTCACTGCGTTCTCTGCCATAAATTGTGTGATTTTCAATCACAATGCATGATGGACTTTAAAAAAAAAACAAAACAAAGAATGTCTAAGAAAAAAGGGAAAATAACAGCACTGTAAATATGGAGAAAAAACTATTCTTAAATTAGAATTTTAAATATATTGATGAGTTTTAAACTCAGATTATTTCTGCAATGGTTTAGAAATTATCATCCCATCTCTAAGCATTTTTTACGCTCCCTTGACCTATATCACATCTCTCTCACACACTCTTACACACACACACACACACACACACACACACACCATGACAGGCCCTTGCCTAAATCTGAATGGAGTCTTTGGTTCGAAATCCAGCTTTCTCCATCTCAAGCCACTATTTCTAAGCAACAGTAAATAGAAACAGAACCATAACTGTGAAACTACAGAACACTTCCTAATATCATAAGAAAATAAAGCTTTCATATCCAAACCACCTTCCTGTCTTTAACAAAGTAATCATCAGTTTAGTCTAAGAACTCCACAAATTAACTGAAACCTGGAGCTGTCTCTAAGACACTGATAAATTTAAAAACATTGGCAAACAGACCATAAAAATCTACTTTAAGAAATCAGCAAACTGTAATGTTTTTACTTAAGGTATCTTTCCCACAAGCCATAAATTCAACACAGTGGAGCCTGTTAGCCAAAAAATAAGTTACATACACAAAATTTCAAAACATAAGATCATGTCATCAGAAAAAGAAACATATTTGAGTTCTCCAATTTTATTACAGATTTGGGCGATGGATTCCTAACCTGAACTACTCTTTCTACTAAATGATATCTAATTATATCAACCACAGAATGATTCCCATACTGTATGATTACCATTCCTTCTGATACGGCAAAATTTTTGAGTCTCCCCTGTGATTAGTCTGACTACAAAGTTAAGCTGCACCTAGTCTGGTGTTCCCTGGGGTGTAGATACATGTCTATATAAACTGGGTAGAATGTATGTAAACCATTTCTATGCCAATAGTTTCTCCCAAATTAATCATTCAAGGCTCAAATAAGGTTCTTACAAAACAGCCAGAGGCTACCCACTGAAGGAAAGAAGTATTTAAGAAATAAGTTTTGGTATCCCAAAAGAATACAAAAACCTCTTTACCTTTAAGCAGGTAACTTAAAACTATTCTCCGACCTTCCTTGGTTTCTGATAAAGGATTTATTTGTATGAAGTTTTCTGATAGTTGTTCTTCAGTCTCACACTATAAATGGGAAGTTGTTGATACACATACATGTGCACACACATAAACCTCTCTTAACCACGAGCTAACAAAACAGGCATCGTGATGAGAATTTGAAGACAGCCACAACCATTAAACAGCAGTGACACAAGAACCGGAAGAATTCTCTATGACCTACCTTCCTCACAAAGTCTATCTTTTTTTATTAGCTATGGGAGAATTTCGAAAACAACATGATACGGGAACAGACAGATCTATTTTATTCACCTGCTCTTTGGGGGTTAGTAACCATAACGTAGAAAACTGAGCAACTAACTTACTTATATAACAGCTTAATCTGGTGGTATGACTGCAGTTTAATAGATGTGCTTATTTTTATGGCCTAATATTTATGGTCACTGAAGGATTTACTCTGCCATAGAATACACATCAATGGGGGCGCCTGGGTGGCTTAGTCGGTTAAGCGTCCGACTTTCGCTTAGGTCAAGATCTCGTGGTTCGTGGGTTAGAGCCCTGCGTCGGGCTCTGTGCTGACTGCCAGCTCAGAGTCTGGAGCCTATTTCAGAGTCTGTATCTCCCTCTCTCTCTGACCCTCCCCTGCTCACGCTGTCTCTCTCTCTCTCTCCTAGAAATAAATAAAAATTAAAAAAAAATAAAATTAGAAAAAAAAAAAAAGAATACACATCAATGGAGAAGCCTGACAAATGAGGACTGATTTGTAGACAGACCCATGCAGACCCTCCAAACACAATTAGAACACATTTCCTCTGATTTCAGAACTGTCAAAAAAAAAAAAATTCTTTGAAGGCAAAAAGGGACATTGTGAGGCTTTGAGACATCGGAAAACATAACATAAAAGTAAAACATAAAGTTAGAAGATATCCAAAACAGGAGCTACACACTCTAACCTTTTCACCCCAAATCAGCTCCTCCTTTTTCTTGCCACTCCAACATTGATGAAATGAAGAGTAATCGAAATTTACTCTGGAGACACACCAAGGGACTCCCAAAGGCCATGGAGGGAATTTCAACTAAAATTGAAAAGCCATACAGAGTTCTGCAAAGAAAAGCACACCACAAATCAAAGACAAAAAGTTAAGTAGCATCTACAGGTTTAAGCTAAGAAAAATAATGTGTGCCAATTTTACCATTACCAGAAAACGAAACTAGTAAATAGTCAAAGAAGAAAGCAACAAGTTCATTTCAACAAAAGCTACAAAGAACCACCAAAGGAATAACAAGCACTAATTTGACTTTTTTCCACCCATTGGTGGATTTAAGATTTCATTTTTGGCAAATTCTTAATCTTAAATTCAAGTTATTAATTTCATTTGTGCACAGTATTGTCGGGCTTAGTACTGCTAAACAACTACAGTTGCATAAAACTAATGCCTTAGTCCTTGAGAAACATTTGTGGGAAAGGGTTAAAAAGGAAACCTCCAAGCACACCCAACAAGGAACATCTGATTCCCATCTTTATTATGCTCTCTATCCCAACCCCAAACACTTAGGGTTTTCTGGGAAACAATTTGAACCCTAGGGGTAAAAAACACCAAACATCTCAATTCCCCATAACGATCTGCCAACAATATCTTAATCTGTAGCTGTGTTGAAGGCATGTCATAAGTTAAAATTAAATGCAATTTTTAAACTGTCCCGATGTTTAAGTTTTTGTTTAATATACGTTTTGTTTCTTCAAAACCGAACTTCCTTAGATCTCACAATTTAAAGTAACTTTATTTGTTCTCCCACTTGTCACTTCCCATTAGGGTTCCCGAACAGCACATTAAGGGGACACTAAATGGGCCACGTGGTCAGTGGTAGCTGGAACCGGTTTAACTTCAATTCAAATTCAGTTACAGAGCACTTAAGAGGTGCACGGCATGGTTACCCGCACTACAGACAGTTTATTGAGACTGAAGCGTGCATGAACCTGAATGGGTTTTTGCTGCAAAGCCCTCCCCAAAGCTCACATTCCCGCAAAATCAGAGTGCACAAGAAGTAGAAACTAACCCAGGCAGCATCACCGGATAACAGGTTTTAAAAGTCCTCCCGAGGAACAGCCCAGGACTGGCGTCGGGGCAGCATCCTTATAAGGATTCGCAGCACCTAGAAGTCCCGCGCCTCGTCTAACCCCCAGGCCCTGGGATCCGGTGAACACGGAAACCTCGGGGAGACCCCCACACGACCACCTGTCAGAGCGAGAGGCTGCTTCCCACCCAGGACTCTCCAGCCCCTGCCCACAGGCGCCGCTCCCTCGGGGCGCCCGGAACCGAGACACAGCACATTCCGCACTCTGGCCACGAACGCCCTGGGTCGCGACCCTGCTGACCGACCGACCACGCCCAACCTTCGGCTGAGACGGAGTCCCGAGCGGGGTCAGCCGGCCCGCAGCGAACTCGGCTCTCGTCTCCCGCCGCTCCTTCTAAACCGTCCTGCTCGGCTGTGTCGCCGCCTTCCGAGCCGGAAGCCTGCTACTTACCACCTGACCACCGCACCGAGTAACTCCCACTGCCTTGTTTAATGCCGCTGCCGTCGCCGCCGCCGCCGCCGCCGTCTTCGTCACCGTCACCGCCGCCGCCGCCGCCGCCATGTTTGTTGTGTCTCCAACTCTCTTCCCGCCCCACCGCCTGGTCGAAGTCTCGCGTGAGCAGGGCATAGGGCAAAGGCGGAGGGAGGTTACATGTCTCTCTTGAGGTACCGTAGGCACCAGGGGGCGGGGCCAGGGAGGTGTGCTCGAGGTGGGGGCGGGGCCCTGGCCCCGCCTCCTAGCGCTGGCGCCGGGCCCCGCGGCGCAGAGGAACTGCTTCGCGATTTTGGCGCAGTCCCGGCTTCTGCAGCGCCGATGGCGGGAGCGGCGGTACGGCTGCTGCGCGGAAACGCGCTGGTGAGTGCGCTGGTGGCGGGGGCCCTGGGCGCCCGAGA
>NW_027529672.1:48247-53261 GCF_008692635.1 Crocuta crocuta
GCTGGGAAGGGGACCCGGGAGGCCGCTCCACGTCGCGGGTCCCAGCCTCCTTCTCTCCCCCGGGTCAGTGAGGGCCGACCTCCCTTCAGTCCTGTGGGCGAGCCGGCCTCCGCTTCTGTCAGGAGGGCTGGGAGTGGCAGCTGGTGAAAAGGGGGCTGAGAGCTGTTCTAGAAGCTTCTTTGCGGGAGCAAGCGCCCTCCGCCGCGTCGGAGAGCCACGGCTCCCTGATGTCCCTTGCAAGCCGTTGGGAGTCCCGGAGCTTTAGGGGCCTTTTGCAGAGGTGTCACCTCTCCCGGTGCCAACCTGACCCAGTTTATTACATTTCACCTCCACCCCCCAAACGGTTGTTAAAACAGTCTCTTTCTCAGCGGTGCGATCCCCCGCCTTCCCTTCCGCAGCTCGTCTCCACAGTTAGGAAGGGACCTCAGAGTTGATCAGACTTACCGACCAGTTGGAGGATTCCCTCGGCCTCTTATCTCCTGTCCGGGGCCGGCTTGTCTCCCCTGGGTGAGCTCAGCACCGCTCAGGGGAGCCCGTTTCCGTCCCGCTGCCCCAACTTAGGCTGCAGCCTGCCTCCCAGTAAAATCCACCTGTTGTACCCGATTCTGCTGTCTGGACGGACACAAACTGTAGATTCTTTAAAAGATACTATGTCCAGTTTTTCACATTACGTTAAATGTTTCCATTATTCAGCTTTTCGTCCTAGGGTAGGCTTTCCAGAACCCTCTCACACTTGCCGTCCTGTTTGTGAGAACACTTCATTAAGAACTTGACCTCTGCTTGGCTGTAGACCTTTGCATGTGCTCTAAGTAGTTAAAGCCTTTTTTGAAAAAAATTTTTTTAATGTTTTATTTATTTATTTATTTCTGAGAGAGAGAGGGAGAGAGAGAGCGAGAGCGTGAGCAGGGGAGGGTCAGAGAGAGAGGGAGGCACAGAATCCAAAACAGGCTCCAGGCTCTGAGCTGTCAGCACAGAGCCCAACATGGGGCTTGAACCCACAAACTGTGAGATCATGACCTGAGCCGAAGTCGGACACTTAACTGACTGAGCCACCCAGGTGCCCCATTCAGCTGTGTTTTAGGCGCCGTGCCGGAGGCAGGACTCTCTGTGTAATTAGAGATAATTAATGTTATTTGATTGTTTTACAGACTTGAGATATTAAGAAAATTACTAGAGTCATATTAGTGTATTGTTGCAAAGCAATTAAGTCTTTATGGAAGTATTTAGTATTATTTTATCACTGTTGTTTAGTAGTTTAGGAAAGACAGTTCCCAGGGTTTCACAGTTTTGACTCGTTTTAGAGCCAGGCTAGTTTTAGACCACACACTGTATGGCAGGCACACATTCTTGGTGTTCTACTTGCATCATTTCATTTAATTCTTAAAACCATTCTCCAGAGTACTAGTTTAATCTTTTGGCTGCGGAGGCTAATGTTGTAAAAGATCAAGTGACTTGCTCAGAGTCACTCAGCCAGAAGGTAAGTGACAGAGCTGGTATTCAAATCCCAGTCTGATGGTACACTTAACCCTCGTGCTCTCCTGCCTTCCCTTTCTTATCTATGCCAGAGATCTCTTTTGTTGGGATTTGTTATTTATTGCGGCTCATCGTCCTTGTTAGTTTTTGAAACTCTTTTGCATTAATCAGCTACCATAATTGATGGGATCATGACTGTAGCATAGTGATTGAGAATGTGGGTTTCGCAGCCTACTGCTTGGGTTTGAACCCAGTCCTCTGTCACTTCCTAGCTGTGCTGGACAGGTTCTTTAGTCTCTGTGGACCTTAGATTCTTGATCTGTCACACGGGGAGAATAATAGCACCTATCCATTGGGGGATATGCCTGGCATAGAGTCAGCTGTCATTAAATGTTAGGTCTTATTGTCATGCATGAGGCATTGGGTAGGATGGCAGATACAATTAAGATCCTGAACACTTACCTTTGAGAAGTGTGTCTTTTAGGGGCGCCTGGGTTGCTCCATAGGTTAAGTGTCCAACTTCAGCTCAGGTCACAATCTCAGGGTTTGTGGGTTCCAGCTCTGTGTCAGACTCTGTGCTGACAGGTCAGAACCTGGAGCCTGCTTCCGATTCTGTCTGTCTGTCTGTCTGTCTGTCTGTCTCTCTCTGCTCCTCCCCCACACGTGCTCTGTCTCTCAAAAATAAACAAATGTTTAAAAAAAAGAAGTGTATCTTTTAGTGGGGAAGTTAGAACTATATCCAACTAATCTGATATGTAGATGTGGTACAGATTGTGAGGGCTCCACAGTCTGCCTGTGGGTTCAGAGGAAGGAGCAATGTACAGGACATGAGGGGAGAGACAGCCTCTCTGGGAGTTGGGTTTAGATTTTAGGAGAAAAGGAGAATTGGGGAAGACACTGCCACAAAAGGGGACTGGGGTATTTTAAGGAATTTTGGAGTTTATCTTTTGGGTTGTTGAGAACCGTTGAAGGTTTTGAGCTTTGGAGGTACATAATCAGCTACAATCTAGTCATATTGCTGTCATAGCAAGTGGTACAGAGGGTAGAAAATTGCAGAGTAGGGCTGATTCTAGTCCCTGATATCAAAGACAAGTGGAAAACCAGAATTTAGTGAGAATTTTCTATACACAAGGGACAGCATCTTACATCCACCACCCTGTATGCTATTCCTATTAAGCAAGTCTCAGGCAGAGAAGGACAAATATCATATGTTTGCACGTATAGGAGGATTAGGAGGAACTTGACGGAGGAACAAGGGGGAGAAGAAGGGCGGAAATGGTGGGGGAAAGGGAGAGAGGCAAACCATGAGAGACTCTTGAATGCTGACAAAAACTGAGGACTGATTGGGGCGCCTGGGTGGCTTAGTCGGTTAAGCGTCCGACTTTCGCTTAGGTCATGATCTCGCGGTTCGTGGGTTCGAGCCCCGCGTCGGGCTCTGTGCTGACTGCCAGCTCAGAGCCTGGAGCCTGTTTCAGTCTGTGACTCCCTCTCTCTCTGACCCTCCCCCGCTCACGCTGTCTCTCTCCTAGAAATAAATAAAAATATTTAAAAAAACAAAACAAAACACTGAGGACTGATGGATGTGGGGGGGAGGGGGGAATGGGCATGGAGGAGGGCACTTTGGGGATGAGCACTGAGTGTTATGTGGAAACTAATTTGACAATAAACTATTTGTAAAAAAAAAAAAACAAAACTTAATATAAATGTAGGAAATACACACTATTATAAAAGTTAATGCAGAGGCAAATGGAACAAAATAAATTTTCATTAACAAAAGTAATTTATAAGAACTTTGCTGTCTGTTTCTAAGTCTGATTTCCTCATTAGAATTAGTTTTTCAGTCTTCCATTTTGGAACTTGCTTACTTTCTTTTTATATAACACAAAGAACCATTATCATTTAATTAAAACTATAAAAAAAAAAGAACTAAATGAAATGGAGATAGGCAATATACCTGATAAAATATTCAAAGTCATAATCATAAACTTACTTGTTGGACTTGAAAAAGGGGGATAAACTCAGTGAGGACATAAAAAGATAGAAAATATAAAAAAGAACCCATTAGAACTGAAGAATATAACTGATGTGAAAATACACTAAGGGAATCTATAACAGACTATAGGCTGCAGAAAAATAGATCAGTGATCTGGAATACAGAGTAATAGAAAGTCATCAAGCTGAACAGCAAAATGAAAAAAAGAATTAAAAAAAAATAAGAATAGATTAATGGAACTCACTGACATCATCAAGACAAATAGCATTTATATTATAAAGATAGATCCCAAAAGGCAAAGAAAGGGAGAAGGGGGAAAAAACTTACTTGAAAAAATAATAGCCGAAAAATTCCCTAATCTGAAGAAGGAACAGATATCCAGGTCCAGGAATAACAGAGAGCCCCAAAAAAGATGAACCCACAGATGCCTACAGTAAGACAATATAATAATTAAAATTGCAAAAAGTAATGATAAACAGAAAATCTTAAAAGCAACAAGTGAAAATAAAACAGTTACAAGCAAGTAAAACCCCATACGGCTCTTAGCTGATTTTTCAGCAGAAACTGTAACCCAAAAGAGAGTAGCATGATGTATTCACAGTGATGAAAGGAAAAAGCAAAACAAAATAAAACCTACAACAAAGAATACTCTACCCTGTAAGGTTATCATTCAGAATTGAAGGAGAAATAAAGAGTTTACCAGACCAAAAGCAAAAAAAAATAGTGAAAGGAATTCATCACCATTAAATTGGTCTTACATGAAATGTTAAAGGGAATTCATTAAGTGGAAAGGAAAGGCAATAAATTTTGAAAAGCAAAAGTTGTATAGACAAAAGCAAAATATACTAGAGTTGGTAGATTAAAGTATAGGAGTTAAAACACAAAAGTAGTAAAATCAATTATATTTATAAAAATTAGTCAAGGAATGCACACATATAAACAAAGATGTAAAATATAACATTATATCCATAAAATGAGGAGGGGAAGTAAAAATTTAGTGCTTTTAGAATATGTTTGAACTTAAGCAATCATTAACTTCTAGGCTACTATACATATTGGCAACCATATATGCTATTATACATAGGATATTTATTAGGAACCCAAGAGTAATCACAAATCAAAAACCTATAATAGATAAGAGAAAGGAATCTAAGCATAATACTAAAGAAAGCTGTGAGACCACAAGGGGAGAGATCTGGAAAGAAAAGAAAAGAGAAGAACTACAAAAACAACCATAAAACAAAGTAATGACAATAAGTACATACCTATCAATAATTATTTTAAGTATAAATGGATTAAATGCTTCAATGAAAAACATAGCAAGACTGAATAAACAAAAAGTAAGATCAATCTATATGTTGCCTACTGGAGACTCACTCTAGACTTAAAGACACATGTAGACTGAAAGTAAAGGGATGTAAATATATATTCCATGCAAATGAAACCAAGCAACCAACCAACCAACCAAATAAATAATAAAAAATGAAGGCCAGAGTAGCAATACTTGTATCAGACAAAATGAATTTTCAAACAAGCACTGTTAGAAAA
>NW_027529672.1:54042-70061 GCF_008692635.1 Crocuta crocuta
GGGGGGGGTCTGGGGGGAGGGAGGCAAGGACAGTACTCAATGTGCTCTTGTCACATGACGCACAACAGTCAGGTTGCAGCTTGGGCATTCAGTCATGCCAGCCTTCCCTGAAGGGCTCTCTTAACCCTGCACATCCATCAGAACTAACCTTTCTGATTGTTGGGCAACCTGGTTTGTGGGGAATTGACCAGGTCCACCTGTAGTTCCAAAGCATTCTAGGCAACTTGATGTTTTTCAAGATATCACTTTAAAAAAATGTTCTTGAGGTGATCCCTTGTTCAGTTAATCCTATAAATGTGTGCCAGTTGTTAGAGGTGCTAACCTAGGTGTCAATCTTGTTCAGTTCTTTGCTCTTCAAGAAAGCTGGTGGCACTTCTTGTTGGACATCTCTGTGGCATCAGGGCAGTGAAAGCTTATTGGGTACCTAAGCAGAAGTTGTTCCTGTGCTATAAACACAGGCCCTGGAGTCAGAGCACTGGAGTTTGAATCCTGCCCCCCACCTCTCAGCTTGATGACCTTAAGAGAAGTTGCTGCCCCATCCTGTATGTCTGGTTCCTTTCCTGGAAAGTGGGGAGAACAGTAGCATTAAGAGAGATGTTAGATGTTATGTGCTTAGAACACCTCTTGGCACCTAGTAAATACTCAGTAAATGTTCCCTGTTAATACAGGCAGAACCCATTTCCAGTCACTCCGGGAAGATGTGGTAGGGTGTCCTAGCTGTGTGCAGAATACTCTGATCAGTCTTAGGGGTCTGTATGTTTACAACAGGGTCTTTGACCTCAAGGAAATTACATTTTTAATTGGAGAGACATGGAATATGTGTTAAGAAATGCAATCGGGACAATAGAAGATTCTATTTATTGATTGCCAGTGTCAAATAAAGAGCATGGACAGATAGATGTGCTTATAGAAGGGAGGCTGGAACTGAGCATCAAAAGAAGGGATGGCTTAGGTTTAGGTAAACCAGCAGACGGGTGGAGATTATAGGCCAAGGAGATGTGTGAGCCAAGCCATCAGTGGAGGAATGTACTGTGCTTATTTCAGAAGTGCTTACTCTAGGGGTGCCTGGGTGGCTCAGTCGTTTGAGTGTCCAACTCTTGATTTCAGCTCAGGTCATGATCCCAGGGACATGGGATGGAGTCTCCTGTCTAGCTCCACATTGAGTATGGAGCTTGCTTGGGATTCCCTCCCTCTCTCCCTCAGCCCTTCTTCCCCACTTGCATGCATGCTCTCTCTCTAAAAAAAAAAGGAGAAAGAAATACTTATTCTAGAATAGCTGATGCGGTAAGTTTGCAGTTTGATGGAATGAGTTTAAATGACAGATCCTACAGATCCTATAATGGTAAATGGTTCTGTGTGTACAGTGAGTGTTGATCTAACAGTTACACACAGTCCCAGAGAACAGCCTTTTTACCAAAATACAAACATTTATATTGTTATTGCTCCTCACTCAAGAAACAACAGTGTTTTTGTTTTTGTTTTGCAAATACAAACAGGTCTTTCTTTCCCACACTTCTTTCTCTCCGGTGCCAAGAAGACTAAGTAATCTTTTTTTTTTTTTTTTTTTTTTTTTGGGNTTAACCTTGCCACCAGCATCAGTCTTCTTGGCTTCGGGTTTCTTCTTAGTATCCGGCTTCTCGGCTTTTTCACCCGCCATCTTGCAAGATGGGAAAGATGAAGACTAAGTAATCTTAATCATTCTCTGGCAGCCATAAGATTCCCTCCTCTTTCTTTCAGGATCTTTTCAGATCAGCCTTACATTGCCTTGATTCCTTTTTTCCTGAGTGCTAGACCAAACGTTCTCAATTCCTGCACTGTTGACATCTGAGGCCAGATCATTCTCTATTGTGGGAGGCTGGCCTGCACCTTGCAGGATGTTGAGCACCCCTGGCCCCTGTGACAATCAAGAATGTCTCCAGACGTTGCCAAATGTTCTCTGGAGGCAAAATTGTGCCCCTGTTGAGAATGCCTGGTATAAACTTGTGCTTCTGATATGCTCCCTTAGAGTGGGAAAATGTGGCTTTTCTCTTTATATATATAACTTGGCAGAAAACTCTGTCCTCCTACTATTTGCCACACCCAGTTTGTTCACTGTCGAAATTGACTTGAGATCCCTGGAGATTTCAACAGGAGCCATTAAGATTCCGAGCTGCTATTTGCCAAAGGGGTTTCACAAGATAAAATAGTAGCTTGCAGAAAGAACCCAAAAGCACAGGTACCACTCAGACCACTTCAAAAATTCACCTGTGGTGTAACAAGCCCTCACCTAAGGTGATACCACTTTTGGCTGGAAAGGTGGACACATTAATAAAGCAAGACTTGAAATGGAGGAATCAGACTCCACATTTCCTAAATGGAATAGCTGAGTGAGGGGCAAAGATTCGGGAGGAGGGGGCATCTGGGGAAAAGCAGTTTAGAAGAAACGGAAGGAAAATTCTTCATTCTGCTTTAGACTTCAGACTTTTAAAAGTGTCAGTTGAACTTCTAACTGGAAGCAGTTTGGAAGCTGAGCAGGAAAGGGATCTGGACACTCGCAGAAAAAGCAGAGCAGGAACTAACAGAAAAATCAGATAGAGATCTGAGGCTTTGGAGTACATTACAGACCATGTGGGGTAAATGCTGAAGACAGGCAAAGCAAAGAGGAGAATTAACATAGGATATCCCGTTGGGGGGGGATTTGTGACAAATACATTTTATCCAGAGTAAGAGCAAAAGTACAAGTACAACTTGTGCAACCTGAAAAACAACCCAAAGGGAGCAGAGGCAAGATGGAACTCGGGCCAGCTTATGGAGATGCCGAATGCAGATTGAGGCAGGGTGTGAACTGGGGCCTGTTGAAGGCTAGAGAACTGCTTTAGGTTCCTAGGCTCCCTTCTCTCCGTCCCTGCAGGCATTTAAGTGTGCAACTCCTGGTCTGAAACTCAGGTCTCTTGATTCTGTGTTATCTGTTCTTTCTGCTACCCAACCTGGTTTCCCTGAAAAGGACAGAAATCTCCGGTACATGAATAAGGTGTTAGACCCAAGTTAATTGCACAATTAAACATTGTTTTAAGTTCACTAATAATCCCATCCTGTAAGATTTCTTTGGAAATAGAGGTCATTTTGGAAAGAACGTGTTGACCTGGCCAAGGCCACATCAAGGTGAACAGGCCTCCTTTATGCTGATTCCCTAGCACTGTGCCCTGTCTCGGTTTATTTCGCCCTCTCCTGAGGCAGTCCCAGTATATTCTTCCAGAAAGTGGTGGCACTGTTAGGAACCTTTAGATACTGGAGGGAGAAGGCGGAGGCTGGTGAAAGGGAAAGGTTACCTTTTTAGTAGTTCTGGAGAACACCTGGAACAGAAGCTACTATTTTGGGGGAAAGCACGCAAATGTTAAAGAGGTTCTGGTGCAGAAGTTTTGGCCTGGGGATACGAAAGCAAAGAAGGGATCAATTTAAAATCTAAAATGATATGGGGGCGCCTGAGTGGCTTAGTCGTTAAGCGTCTGACTCGCTTAGGTCATGATCTCATGGTTCGTGGGTTCGAGCCCCGCATCGGGCTCTGTGCTGACTGCCAGCTCAGAGCCTGGAGCCTGTTTAAGTCTGTGACTCCCTCTCTCTCTGACCCTCCCCAGCTCACACTGTCTCTCTCTCTGTCTCCTAGAAATAAATAAAACATTAAAAAAAATAAAAATAAAAACAAAAGTCTTTAAAAAAATCTAAAATGATATGGAAACCAACTTGACAATAAACTATTTAAGACAAATAAATAAGTAAATAAGTAAATAAAAATAAAATCTAAAATGAGATGCACAGTACTTCAATCAGATATTAAAACAGATATCCCAGAGTTAGTTGGAATTCACTAAGAGGACTGTCTAGAGAAGGTGGGAGTCCCCGAGCTTTTAGGAAGTGGAGAAGAAACATTACATCTTCTTCTGGACTGAAGAACTTACAACCATTAATGACATACAGTGGCATTAATATGCAAATCTGCTTCTTCTTCATGTTTTGCCATAAAGGAAACTAGCTGTCTTTGGTGGACTACCCCTCTGCCTACCACAGAGCCAAAGGCAATAGGAGAAAAATGTGGCCAGCTGGTTAAATATTGTCCTCTCTGTGTTAAATATTGTCCCATAAACCTGCAGAACTGTTTATATAGCATATTGATCCTTCTACCCCAAGCAGCATAAAAACATCACAAAAATCACTGTTCTTGTTTTGATTAGGTTAATTAAGCAGTGAGCATACTTAAATGCATTGGCATTTAACCGTGCCATTATATAATAACTTGTATTTATTACATAAGACCTTGGCATGGAGAACCTTCCCCTCTTCACGACTACTTCCTGCTGGAAAACTTCTTAAATTTACATGTTTTAGAGACAGGTACAAATTATAAGAGATCCAGTGTTTAAATTTCTGTTCATTAAATTCTTTGAAATTGTTGACATAATCTTGATAAGCCCTGTGTGTTTCTGTAAAGGTAAAGCTATAACATTTGGTGTTTATAATTTTAAAGTAATTTGCTTAATTTAATTTGGGGGGAGGGCAATAGAAATTTTTAAAATGTTGTTTTCAGTAGCTAATTGTAGATTCTCATGCAGTTGTTAGAAGTAACACAAAGGGATCCTGCATACTCCTTATTTTCTTCTTGTTTTTAGAGTGAGTGTGCATGTGCAAGTGGGGGGGGGGGCAGAGAGAGAAGGAGAGAATCTTAAGCAGGCTCCATGCCCATCGCAGAGCCTGATGTGGCACTCCATCTCACGACTTTTGAGATCATGACCTGAGCGGAAATCGAGTCAGGCAGCAACTGACTGAGCCCCCAGACACCCCCTGCACACTCTTTATCCAATTTGTCCTAGTGGTAACATCTTACAAAAACTGCAATATGTTGTTACATTGAATTACAAGGTGTTAACATTGAAACAATCCATCAGACTTATTCAGATCTCTCCAGTTCTACGTGTACATTTATATACTTAGTCCTGTGCAGTTTTAATCACCTGTATGTTTAGGTATCCACCACCACAGCCAAGCAACAGGACAGTTCCACCCTCACAAGGATCTTTTGTGTTACCCTTGCTTAACCACGGGACACCCCTTAAGGCCTGGTAACCTCGTGGTTCTGTTCTCCATCTGTATAATTTCATCAATTCAAGCATGTTAGATAAATGAAATCATAGATTTATAACCTTTGGGATTGGCTTTTTGCATTTAGCATAATTGTCCTGAGATTCGAACAAGTGACTGCCAAGCTGTTGCCTGAATTGGTGGTTTGTTCCTTTTATTGCAGAGCAGCCTTCCATCATAGAGGACCGGAAACCTTTTCCTCTGCCCTCTTGGGTTCTGTAGCCGGAGTCTGGAAATTAAACTGACAAGACATCAACTCAAGGCAAAGGTTTATTTCATAGGAAAAGGGGAGCCAACAAAGGAACAAAGGAATAGCTGGCTCTTTCAGAGGTTAAAGGCTTATGTCTCTGTATCTGGGTAGGGGAAAAGGAAGGGGCAGAAACTGATCCTAAGGGTGAAACAAACAGGGTTCTTTCAGGAAGGACAGATGAGTTTTTAGGAGAACAGACAGGAGATAAGAAAGTTGGTGATAATATTTGTCTACACAGAGGGTTTCTGGCAGCTTCCTTTCCCAAAAGTTACTGCTTTTAGCCAGATAACGAAAGCTCTGAGAAGACTTTTCCCTGCATTTGTAGAATCTCAGAAGTCTTCAGATTAAAACAATCTTTCTGCCAGCTCTGGGGTTCCGAGTGGGTCCCCACGCCATGAGCGATATACCATTGGGTGCTTAACCATTCACCCGATGGAAGACAATGAGGTTGTTTCCAGTTGACTACTATGAATAAAGCTGCTGTAATACATCCGTGTGCAGGTTTTTGTTTGAACCTAAGTGTTCATTTCTTAATAGTGAAGAGCACAGTTGCGGGGTCAGGTGGTAATTTCGTGATTGTAAAAAACTGCTGAACAGGTTTCCAGAGTGGTTCTGTCGTGTCCTGTTCCTAACAGCAATGTGTGGAGACCCAGTTTCTCCTTATCCTTGCCATCAGTTGGTATTGTCATTATGGTTTTTATTTTTACCATCCTGATTATATCTCACTGTGCTGAGTTACTTTTAAAATACTTTTTAGTTTCCAGAAGGATCGGAGAGTGAGCTATTCTGGCTTGTTGACAGTTAAAAGATCTTTCTTTTAGTATCCTACTTATTCAATTATATCAGAAAATCATCCTATTTTACCCTTTCTTGATCTGTAAAGTTGAATCAATGCTCTTAGAAAACCAGAGGCCAAAAATTATGTCACTTAGGTTAAGGGCCCCAAGGCAGTGAACCAAGAGGGTCCAACTAAGAAATTTACTGGCAGACTCCTTCAGCAGCCTTGCCTAAACAGTGCATTCCTTGTTAATAAATTGCTTTCTTCTTCTTTTTTTTTTTAATGCTGTCTCTGCTTTTGAAAACCTTTCTTTTGTTTAGCCCAGTGGAGCTCCCCTGGCTAGATGGAATGCTGTCCAATTAATGAATCACTTAATAAAGCCAGTTAGATCTTCAAATTTACTTGGTTAAAATTTTTTTTAACATTGCAAAAAGGACATGAAAGTTACCATCAAAATCTGTTTGCCCAGGGCGAGCACTGTATCTAGCTGTGGAGTCATTACATGATCTTAACGGACTTGTAAGTCAGAAACGACTTAGGGGGATACCTAGCTGGGGAGAAAGACAGAGCATGTGCAGGGGAGGGGCAGAGAGAGAGGGAGACACGGGATCCAAAACAGGCTCCAGGCTCTGAGCTGTGAGCACACAGCGTGACATGGTGACCTGTGGGGGAGGTTGAGAAATGGGCTGGATGATTGTGGGGCAACAGCTTTTTTGAACTTTTTATCTGTCCGACACAAAACAAATGTTTAAAGCCAGACACATTGGGGGCAGGCTTGGCAGGGAGAGGAGGGATGCACCTTCATGGATCATGACCATAGACAAGTGAATGGTTTGGCTTTTGAAAGATTGCTGTATGAGGCATTGAGTTTTTACTTTCCAAGTCATGTGTGTCAAACCAGATTCCAGCCCAGGCTACACAAGATAATCATCTGGGGGAGCTTTTTAGAAATACAGAAGCCCATGCTTCATCTTGAACCTGTTTAATCAGTCTTCTTTGCTACAGCTGTACTCTCTTACATGCTGTCTCAGGGGCAACTCATTTCCAAAACGCTAGTGGAGTTAGAAAATGTTCCCAGAATAGACAAGTTTCTTTAGATTAATTACATGTCACTATATTTGACAGGTAGGTTCTTAAGAAAGCCATGAAATTGTTCTGCATTATGATTTATCTAAAACCTAACCTAGCATTTTAAAGGCAAGCCTACTTCAAAAATCTAGAGCATATGTGGGTTATGCATTGTATACTTTTAGAAAGTCATAACATTAAAATTTCATTAATATATATTTCTAATACACAAGAAAGTATAGGAAATAATACAACTGGCACCCATTTTTACTATAGTTTTGGAGGTTGGTTTGTTTGTTTAATTGTTTATTTTTTGAGGTGCCTGGGTGGCTTAGTTGGTTCAGCATCCTCCTTTGGCTCAGGTCATGATATCGTGGTCCATGAGTTTGAGCCCCGCACCAGGCTCTGTGCTGACAGCTCAGAGCCTGGAGCCTGCTTCAGATTCTGTGTCTCCCTCTCTCTCCCTACCCCTCCCCCACTCACATTCTGTCTCTCAAAGAATAGATGAACATGAAAAAAAGATTTTAATAAGTGTTTATTTCTAAAGGGGAAGTATAGGGGCAGAGAGGGGAGTGGGGACAGAGGATCTGAAGCAGGCTCCATGCTGACAGCAGACAGCCTGATGTGGGGCTCGAACTCACCAACTATGAGATCATAACCTGAGCCAAAGTCAGATGGTTAACCGACTGGGCCACCCAGGCGCCCCCATTTGTCTTTTCAAGAAATGAAACACTTGACAAAAACCATGCCATTTCCACCTTCTCCACACAGGGAACCACAATCCTGACGCTGACGTGTATACTTCTTGTTCATGTTTTTAAACTTTAACTGTGTCTGTGTGTATCCATAAGAATATATACTGTCATTTGGTGTGTCTTTAAAGTATACATAAATGCTATCATCCCAAACAAATCCTTTTTGCAAATTGCTTTTTTAACTCACTGTTATAGTTTCAGGATTTATCCATGTTGATATATGTGACTCCCCAGTTCACTTTAACGGCTGTAAGGCATCCCACCGAATTATAGGGGAGGAGAAAATATTTTTCACTCTACCCTTTTAGGTTCTTGGCTGAGATTCCTCTGTGATAAAAGACAGGTTGACAGGGAAAGACAAGCAAAGAAACAAATAGAAATTTAATAACTTGCCTTCTGTATAAATGGGAGAAACCCAGGCAGACTGAATAACTCTGAAATGGCCCAAGCCACCATCACCTTAATATTGTTACCAGCTAAATACAAAAGATGGCGGGAGGGACTTGCAGTCTTGAGAGCACTGGAAACAGGGTGGGGCAGTTCTGCAGACTTAAGCCCTTGCCTTTTCCATGTGTAAGTTTCTAGAGACTTAGTCATCCTCCTCTTCCTGATACAGAGAGAAGACACCCTTTCACTTGGAAATCTCCCTTATAAATGTAGCTAAGTGTCTCATACAAAAGGATTATGTCTACTCAGTTTTGAGACATTCTCTTACATCTGCTATGTCCTAAAAATAGCCAGCTCAAGATAATCCTTATGTCAAAGAGGCACATTTTGTGATGGCAAATTCTTTTCCAGTTTGGAATCCGTACACCACACCTTAGGCATTCCTTTGTTGACAGATAATTGGATTTTTAGTTTTTCACCTTTATAACTATCACTGTGTTGTTTGCAAGCATATACTCATGTATATGAGCTAAAGGAGAATTGCTGGACCTTAATGCGTGTCTTTACCATTACTATCACTTTGGTAGTGATTACTGACACCTGTTTTTACACTCAACCCACAGAGTTGAAGAGTTGCTTTGCACCCCTCCCCCCACTTTGATAAAGGAAAATTATTCATGACCCTTGTTAGAGATGACAAGACTTTATTCAAGAAGGGGCTACCGCAGGGGTGCGTGGGTGGCTCAGTCAGTTAAGCATCTGACTTCAGCTCAGGTCATGATCTCACACACGGTTCGTGAACTGGAGCCCTGTATCAGGCTGTCTGCCATCAGCACACGGCCCGCTTCAGATTTTGTCTCCCTCTCTCTCTGCCCCTCTCTGACTTTCTCTCTCTCTCTCTCTCAAAAAGAAATAAAAACATTAAGAAATAATTTAAGAATAAAAAAGAGACTACATTGGATTTTGCAGTAGGGAGGGGAGATCAAGCTCAGTTCCAAATACAGCAAAAGGACAAATAGAGATTTATAACCAACAAATAGAGTGAGAGTCAGTGGATGGAAAATCACTAAGAAGAAACATCAAAGGTAAGTGGGATTCTTTTGCGGAGGCTGGAGGCAGACCACCCCCAGATGGGCCACTTTGGCATGAACCATGTGAGTTCAAAGCAACCAAAATCTGGCAGGTTCAGGTAAAGTTCGGTACTTCCCCTTCACCTGCCTGCTTGTACCAGGAAGAAAGCTAGTAACAGAGATTCCTCTTTACCTAAGAAACATAACCTGCATAGTCAGGTAACCTCCCAACATCTCCTTTCACCTTCCTGCTACTGGTCTTCTCTCTTTTGTATGCTCAGATGTCTACCCGCTCCGTAGCTCATAGAAGCATTGTTTTGCCCGACCGTCTTTGGAATTTCCAGGTCTGTGTGGGTTCCCTCTGCCTACTCTATTAAATTAGACTGCCTCCTGTTACTCTTTTTCATCTCAGTTTGATTCTTAGTGCAGCTAGAAGGACCATGAAGGGCAGAACAAATGCTCTCTCCCTAGCACTTGGTAGATTCACACTTGCCAGCCAGGATTCCTGCTGGAGTCGTATAGCCATCAGACACCGAGGGTGGGCATTTTCCTAACCTGACCCAACAGGATTCTTGCTAAAACTGGAGTAAGCGGACCAAGGACAGCGCCCAAGGTCAGGGCCTAGTTAGAATGGACTCACCGGAGCTGACTCATGTTTGGTTAAGGAGAAGAGTCTTTGTCAGACTTCCCCAACTCTTGAGGGCAGGTGGGTGAGAGAGAAACTAGAGTAGAGCAGGAAGAGACTGAGGAAAAACTGACCCGAAGGGACGGGAAGACAGAGGAAAGCATTTGGAAGGAGGAGGGTGTGCTCACTGGAGCTGAGTCTGCTGACGGCAAGTAAGTTGAAGCCTGGAGAGTGTGGAGACCCTCCAGGGAGTGGTGCTGCTGAGGGGTGGGGACACTGAGGATGCGAGGGCAAGTAAGGCAGCGCTTTGGCAGTGTCTGGCTCTGCAGGGGAAGAGAGAGGGGGTGATACTCCAGGTGGATGCAAGATTCAGGCAGGGAGAAATGGAAAAATGTGACAAAAGTGATGGCTGAGAATCCCGCGAGTATGGGGAGGGATAGGATCCAGAGAGAGGTAGAGGGACAGGCCTTTTTAAGAGGAGGGACATGATTTACATTGTAAGATGAAGAAAGAAGGACAGGAGGGGTGGCCTATGCAGGGCTCCAAGTGGATTTGGTGGGAAGAAGTTGAGGTCGGTCCCATTTATTGGCATTAATTTCTCTGGTAGAAGGTGAGGTCATTGGCTGACAGTGAAGGGTGAAGTTTGGGAGGAGGTGGTGAGAGAATGTCATCATTTCAGAGAATGGGAAAGGGCCTAAGTGGAGGTAGGTGACTATGAATTTATCGTCGGATGAGGCTACATGTGTGGCTGTGTCCTTAGATTGTGCCCTGGATGCTGGTGCAGAGAGATAGCTTGCTGGAGGCGTTCTTGACTCAGGCTGGGATTGGAAGTGTATGCAGTAGATTGGGAAAGAAGTAGATGACAGAGGGCCATGCGGAGGCATTTGGGGCGATGGAACTTCTGTATGACGAACGGCAGTGGTGAGCACAGAGCTCTGTGCATCTGGCCAAACCCAGTGAAATGTACATCACAAAAAGTACATTTTACCTGGGGCTCCTGGGCGGCTCAGTCAGTTAAGCATTCGACTTCACCTCAGGTCCTGATCTCGCAGTCCCTGAGTTCCAGCCCCACATGGGGCTCTGTGTTGACAGCTCAGAGCCTGGAGCCTGCTTCAGATTTCCTCTCTCTCTGCTCCTCCCCTGCTCACACTGTCTCTCAAAAATGAATAAATGTCAAAGAAAAAAAACCTTTTTAAGTGCATTTTACCTTATGTATAAAAGCAAAATGGAATAAGGACACCTGGGAGACTCAGTTGAATGTCTGACTCTTGATACCAGCTCATGTCATGATCTCAGCCTCATGGTTTCGAGCCCCCTGTTGGATTCCACGCTGAATGTGTTGCCTGCTTAAGATTCTCTCTTTCTTTCTCTCTCAAATAAAAAATTAAAAAAGTAAAATTGAACCGGGTATAAGGGGAAGATGGAATGTTGCTGTGGCAAACAAATCTTAACTGTATTACAACTTGTGATATTGAGATTTATAATAAATACACATTGGATCTTCCTTCAGGGTTCCTGGCTCATAACTCCCCAAACCCTGGGAATTTCCTAGGCCAGAAGAGCAAAGAGCACCTTCTGTTAAAATAGTTGTGCTCCTGTATGCAATTCCTGAAACAGTTTGAGAGCCCTAAAGGTGAAATGGGTGCTTTGTTATTCATACTGGACCCCCTTCCACTGCACTTGAGTTTATGTCAATGAGGCGACTTCTAGACTGCAGCCGAGGGTGGGGGCTGGGTGCCCAGGAGCAGCAACCCTTATGATGAGATGGTTGGGCCTTTCACTTTCACTCCCCCCCTCACCCAGGCCTCCTGAGAGGGAAGAGGGGCTGGAGGTTGAGCTAGTGGCCAATGGCCAGTGATTGGATCAATCTGGTCTACATAATAAACCCTCCATACAAACCCATCAGGACAGGGTTAGGAGAGCTTTCCGATTGCTGAGCACAGGGAGGTACAGGGAGAGGGGTGCCCCAGTGAGAACACGGAAAGCCCTTTCCCCACGCCGTGCTCTGTGTATCTCTCTGGGTGACCACTTGGGAGTTATGGTCTTTAATAATAATGCAGTAATCCAGTAAGTAAATGTTCCTCCATGTTCTGTAAGCTGCTCTAGAAAACTGAATGAACACAAGGTACTAGGAACCTGCAATCTGTAACCAGTGGGTCTGAAGCACAGGGGACAGCCTGGGCTTGCCAACTGCTGTGTGAAGTGGGACGGGCCGTCTTGGGGGACTGAGCCCTTGACCTGTGAGGCCTGACGCCATCTCTGGATAGAGATAGAGTTGGAATTGAGTTGAATTGTAGGACACAAGGCTGGTTTGGGAGAATTGCTTGTTTGTTGGTATGGGGAAAACCCCCACACGTTGGAATTGATCCCAGAATTAGGAGAATCAATCACATCACCCCACAAAGGGAGTGGGGAGAAAGAAGCCGCAGAAACCATGTTTGGATTGGGTACTGCAGAGCCAAAGACAAAAAAACCGCGCACAAGCACAAATTTTTTTCTCGCAGTCGTCTGGGTTAGCAGTTCTGAAACTGTCGTAAATGTGTACTAGCTTTGAACAAGTAAATCATCCCTAGATCTTGAGAGCCAAGTTTCTCGCTGTCAGAAAGAAGTTATCAGCAAGAAAAGACTAGAATGTGAACTCTGTGGAATGGAATCAAAGCAGGAAAACAGCACACCGTCCAGCACACATGCGGGAAAAAGAGCGGGGCGCACATTTGGTAGTGTTAGACCACCTTTTCCAAAGGAGAGTCACCGAGGACAAAGCCCACAAACACAAAAGGAGTTGGTTATTCAGGTTTATTTTAGTCCGGCCGGACGGCCCCTCCCAAGCACCCAAAGAGTCCTCGGAAGAGCGCGCCATCGAGCCATAGCTCAGGGTTTATATAGGGAGCGGGGCCGAAGCCGGTGTACAGAAGCAAGAATTTTGTGGTTGAGGGGGTGGGGCTTAACAGTTGCTTGAATAACACGTTTGACCGTTCTAATCACAATGTCAGTTAAAGATTTACATCTTGGGCTTGCTGCAGCCACGAGGAGCTAGGTTGATCAACCCCTGACCTTTCACCTGAATAGAGTTTGAGATCAAACAATGGTTGGTATGTCCTCATTTGCAAGCCCCTCACCTTTTGGCTCAAGGGAGTTTTACAGTAGGAACCTCTGAATATAGGCATATAAGGTGCGAAGGCCTCCGCATTACATCGGAACGTTTCCTTGGGAAAAGTCTAAGTGGGGCTTTACAGATTTGCACACTTCTTCTGTGTGTCCTCTTTACCTTTCACCCATTGTAAAAGCCTGTAGCATTGAAGCAGTCTAAGAATGTTGGGAACAATATTTCATTATGCTGCAACATAATGGACATATTCCATATATAAAAGAGGTCATGAGTTTAGCAAAACCTACCAGAACATTCAGTAGTCAAGGGTTCTTTGCCTTTTTGTGTCTCATAGATGAAAGGTATAGAGTACCATAGTGGAGTTTAATAGACCTTGTCTCAAAATGTTTTAAAATACGTAAAATACATGCGATACGAAAGAAACCACTGATGATAAAAGTTACAAACGTATTTTTAATTGTGATACAGTAATAAGCATTTCTTAAATAAGATCTGGCAGCTTTTCTGTAGTTTCGAGGTAGTGATGAGTATCAAGATATTTGATATGAAAATATCTGTCATTTCTTTGGGTGACAAAGTCCGAGGTAACTTGTAACTTGCTGTCTACATTTCATAATTGAAGGAAATGCTGTATTTCCAATAGAGATTAGTGAAGTAAACGTATAATTTCCCCCATCCAAGTTCACGGATGAACTTCCCCCATCCAAGTTTATTGTTCCGTCCACAGGAGTCTATAGACCCCAGGTCTGATCATTAGTACTTCTAAGGGCAACAGATCTCTGGTCAGTTGAGTAGGAAACAGATCAGACTCAAGCTACAAGACGTATTTGGCAAGGCATAAATAACCATTATTCCATTCAAGTAGCAATTGCTGCTCTATACAAAAAAATGTGATGATGTGGTGCAATGGGTTATAACTGTGGAAAATCATTTTGATGAAGTAGATGCCAGAGCCACACAGGCTGAGGTCAACACTGAAGGGTAGGGGGACAGTCGAAAATCATCATCGAAACCTTGGGCTGTGCGGTTTGAAGGCGAGGCAAGGAAATGTCTCCTTTATTAAGGACTGTCATATTAAAAGGAACGTTTTTTTTTTTCTGCCAAAAAGATATGTAATAATGTTCAATGTTTTGGTTCCTAAGAGATTCCACCCACTTAGCACATAGCTGCCGTTATTTCATGATCGCATCTTCAGCAAGCTCACACTGCGTTTGTATGCCTAATTTGGAAAGGACATGTGCCTCTGTTGTCTAGTGAATCTAAAATTGTTTCTGTGTGTCCAACAGTCATAGACTTTGTTGGTAGCAATTTTGAGACTAAGCGGGTCACAGTTGTGTCAGCAGGAAAAAATGGATATTGTTGTAATACCTGCTGGCTTCTTAAGTTTCTCAGTGGTGGGCTTTCTGTTCAACTCCAGTACAAAGGTGATACATTGACTCAGAGACACAAAGAACTCTGTAGGAGATCTGGTGAAGTAAATAATCTCTTCCAGAAAGAAGAGAGGTGGGCAATGTGTTGGGGTTTTAAAATGTAACAGGCGAGTTTCATGATCATTTTGTGGAGGAGATTAGTCGGCTCATTCATTCATTCTAACATCTGTTGACCAGTCCCCTCACAAGAATCCCCGCCCACCACTGAGCAAAACACACCCTTCAGCCTCCATAATTCCATTCCTTCTCCCAAGTCCCTCCCTGGTGCCTGCTGCTACCCATCATGCTCTCTCCTGCTACTACTTAGCATCTCTGCTCTCCTCCTGAAGCCCTCATGCACCTCCCTTTCTCACCTCCCTTCTTACTGTGGTTCTTCCATCTGGTTCATCAGGAAGAAGACACTTCTCTTGTATCCCTCTTCTTTCTTTCTAGTCCAAAGTTTTCCTCTCCCAACTGTGTTGAAACAGGGAAAAAATATTCCAAGCAACTTTGTCCTAAACTATTTGCCTCCTAATTCTGAAAACAGAACAAAATGAACTACAAAATTAAACCACAGTTCTCTTCCAATTGGCCACTATTTGTCCCCTCCTCCTCCCACCTCCAAATCTAGAGCAAAGTACATCTATTCCTGGGCACATAATTGCAAAGATTGATCCATATGTGAGAAAGATTGACAATGATTTCAAACATAGTGACTCTTCTTTTCTCTCTCACTCTCCCCCCCCTTTTTTTTTTTTTAAATATTTTTTATTTATTTCTAGGAGAGAGAGAGAGCGTGAGCAGAGGAGGGTCAGAGAGAGAGGGAGTCACAGACTGAAACAGGCTCCAGGCTCTGAGCTGGCAGTCAGCACAGAGCCCGATGCGGGGCCCGAACCCACGAACCGCGAGATCATGACCCAAGCGAAAGTCGGACGCTTAACCGACTAAGCCACCCAGGCGCCCCCCCCCTTTTTTTTTTTTACCGTATTTGTTGTTATAATCCTGCAGAACTTGACTTTTTCTTTTTTCTTTTTTTTTTTTTTGCCTGTTCCATGAGCCACATCGTGTTCCCCCTTATACCCTGCACTCTCAGGTAATTGGCAGATGCTCATAATGTTCCTTTTTAAATCTTGTTGAAGAAAAGGAAAACATTAATTCCTTTTTAAAACAGCTTTATTGAAGTATAATTCACATACCATAATATTCACTCCTTTAAAGTACATAAAGCAATGAGGCACTGGGCTGGTGCCGTTGGAAGAGCATCAGATGCTGGATCTCGAGGTTATGAGGTTGAGCCCCATATTGGGTGTAGAGATTACTAAAAAAATAATAAAATTTTAAAAAATAGGAAAAATAAAGTGTACAATGCATTGGTTATCAGTAAATTTACAGAGTTATAGAATCAAGACCACAATCCAATTTAGAACATTCCCATCACCCCCCCCCCCCAAAACAT